>NC_060160.1:23076794-23090170 GCF_021292245.1 Micropterus dolomieu | reverse complement strand
GTGAATGGGGAGCACGTGGGTTAAATTTGGCGTTATCGCTCACACTCCCTCATACTGGTCACTGGAAGTTCAACATGGCACAGAACTCTCTGAAGATCTGAAAAAAAGAATTGTTGCTCTACATAAAGATGACCTCGGCTATAAGAAGACTGCCAAGACCATACAGCGGTTCAACAGGACAGGTTCCACTCAGAGCAGGCCTCGCTATGGTCGACCAAAGAAGTTGAGTGCACATGCTCAGCGTCACATCCGGAGGTTATCTTTGGGAAATAGATGTATGACTGCCGCCAGCATTGCTGCCGAGGTTGAAGGGGTGGGAGATCAGTCTGTCAGTGCTCAGACCATACACCACACACTGCATGGCTGTCATCCCAGAAGGAAGTCTCTCCTAAAGATGATGCACAAGAAAGCCCGCAAACAGTTTGCTGAAGACAAGCAGACCAAGGACATGGATTACTGGAACCATGTCCTGAGATCTGATGAGACCAAAATAAACTTTTTTGGTTCAGAAGGTGTCAATCGTGTGTGGCGGCAACCAGGTGAGGAGTACAAAGACAAGTGTGTCTTGCCTCCAGTCAAGCATGGTGTTGGAAGTGTCATGGTCTACATGAGCGCTGCTGGCACTGGGGAGCCACAGTGAGTACATGAATGCCAACATGTACTGTGATATACTGTAGCAGAGCATGATCCCCTCCCTTCAGAGACTGGGCCGCAGGGCAGTATTCCAACATGATAACCACCTCAAACACTCCTCCAAGAAGACCACTGCTGTTACAATTTGTGGGCAGGAAACAGGTTGGACCCAAACGCAGACATGGGAAACGGGCAGGTCCAGTTCAAGAGATTTATTCCAAAACTAAAAGCGAGCACACTTACAGACTGAGTGGGAGAGAGTCCAGAGAAAATCAAAGGCATTAAACTCAAATGAGCAACAAAACAAAATCCAAACAGGTAATCAAGACTCCATGAGACAGACGGGAACATGAGCTGGGAAATAGCAGGACAAAACACTGAACGAGACAGGGAAACTGAAGCCACTACAGACAGGGCGTAACACGAACAATGACCAGAAAGGGAATGAACAGAAACACGAAACATTTATACACAGGGGATAACAAGCAGGGCGGGAGCAACACAGGTGACAGGTAGCGAGACAGCAGCGGAAAACAGAGACTGGCAGGCAGGCAGATTACTGAGGGGGAAAAGACAAAACACAAGTTACTCAACACTAAACATCAGAGTAATATAAATAAACTAATACAAGCAGACAGATCACAAATAAACTAGAGACCTGTGCAAAAGAAATGGGGGTGATGGCTTAGATGAAGAAATCTGGTCTTGGTCCTGGTTTTGAATGTCCTGATGCTCCCTTGGGGATTGTGTTCCTTTTAAAAATAAATAAATAAATAAATGCACATTTTTGTACTGTGTAATTGACTCAAGCATAGAAGAGAGTGAAACCAAGCATGATGTGTAGGTCATATTTAAATCTGTAGGCCTCTGCTTCTCACATTTCTATATATATCTGCTGACCCCAGCAATTCTCTACTCTATATTCCTCATCCTTTGTGTGTGTGTTTGTATGTGTGCTCTTGTTATCTCCCACACAGTAATGATAGCTCTTTGGCCCCGGACAGAAGCCAAGAGCGAAGAGCAAAGCTATCATTGCCAACATAATAGACTTATTTTACATATATGGGTCTTTTGCCTATAGTTACATCTTGTTTATCATTGATAAATTCATATCCCTGAACCCCCACCACCCCCCCCTCCCGCCGCCCCCACTCACATACACTCACTTACCCATGCAATTACTCAGCCACCCACAGTAGAACACATTACAATTATGGACCGTCTGCCTTTCTAAGCAGCACAACCACTTCATGGCTGAAATCTAGGCAAAGGGAGAATGAATGTTGGTAGGTGCTAAATCTGATTCACTGGTACTGATTACACTTCACTTGACTTCTGACCGTTTCAAGTTGAAAAGTTACCACAGCAACTACTGCTTTAATCTTCAATGGCCTAACTTTTCCAGCAGTGAAAGAAGTGGAGATCGAGTGGAAGAGGTATGAGGCAAAATACAACCTGCTTTGTTCATGCAGAATTAGTTCACTGGCTACCAACCACAGTCTTCTTTTGCAGATGCAGTTGCTCGTGGAGATGGAGTTGGTTCAGTTGTTATCATGCGAGCCAAGTAAGGAACTTACTTGATAACAAGTGGTTGTATAAGGGGGAAGACAGTAAACCCTTTCTGGGAAAGCCATTGGATGTGAATGTCCACTGACTCATGGTTGATGACCACTGACTCTTTACCAGTCGATGTTGTAACCAGTTTTGACAGCTGATGTTGTCTGTTTCCATTTCACCATAGCTGTCACATGTGATGTAGACAGAAAAACTGGAGTTGTGTATGACAAGTAAATAACTTGAAATGTCCGTGTGGTGAGGAGGTTGGGGTGGTTATTTGGGTCAACACTGGACTTTCCAGTGTAAATCCAACTAAACAGCAGCGTACCACAATCCACCTGGCCCAAACAACCGGACCAGGCACCATGACAGGAGTGGTAATTGCTTGCTTGGAGGAGAGCGCCGGGAAAGGTACTGTGTTGGCTGTTTCCGTTGCTTGACAACATGGACATTGCACTCGGTGAGCAGTGAGTGTTCCGAGCTGTCAACGCAATACTCCAGCAAGATGAGAGGAGGTGGACTTGTTGATACTTGGGTTGTGTTCGAAACAGGCTAAATGCTGTTCGAACGATCTCTTCCTGTCCTGAGATGCCTTCAAGCTGCCCCAGTAACGGCCAGTTTTGAAGGCACCATCGATGGTAACTTGATGCTGACTTATACCCATAAAGCTGCGTGGCTGCGGCCGCCGAAGATTTAAAAAACTGGTCAGGATGGCGGACAACCAAGCCGAATTTGTGCACAAATGTTTTTAAAAGTTCTGACAGCCAGAAGAGACGCAAGACGGCGTGCTGATGACACACGTTGCCGTAAGTGCTGCCCTAGAAGGCTGTTCGAAACTAATGTAAACAGAGATGCCTTCACTTGAAAGTGATGCCTTCTGAGGCAGCTGTCTATTACGGTATCGAGTCAACTGCCTTCCGTTTCGAACACAGCCTTGGTGATCAAACACAGTCAAGATGGACACAGACATTTTCTTGTTATCATCTTGTTGCTGCTGTTTACATTCTCCCAGACGCAAATTTGAAAAATGCAGAATGTTCATTAGTGAGCACCTTTCTAATCTAAAAAGTTGATGAAAAAAGTTTCACTAACTTACTTAACTCATAACAACATTCACTTTTACAGACAACTCTCAAGCTGTTTACACCCCCAGTGAGAATGCTGTGCATGTCCAATCATCACGATCATTGTGCTCTGTGCTTGGATATGCCTCTCCTACTCACCCTGAATATATTTTGCCTGCTAGCTCTGATTTATTTCTCACGCAATCATTCTCTGCAAATAGTTTCCCAAAATAATCCTGGAAGCCATTTTTAATACAACCTTTAACTGCATTCAAGAGCTTACTTCTTGGCAGTACTGAAGTGAATTGTGCTGCAAAAGTAGTTTAAGGTGCATTGTATGTTTTGATACTTTCCTCCGGCTGTGAAATGTGTCACTATTGGAAACTGTTGTAACTACAAGGAATCCAAACTTCACACATTCACCCTCCAAGTCTACAGGGGGTGAGGGATTCTTGCAAAGAAGACAAACTTTGGTTGAAATATCACTTTAAGTGTGTAGTTATGAATGCATATTACAAAAGAAATTCCAAGATAAAACCACAGCCAACAGGGAAGTCCAATTTATAAGATGTTTGCTTTGTGTCTCTTTGCGGACTCATAGGTGAGCTTAGGGTGTGTCACAAGTCAGCATCAATGCACAGTCCACTTCTCTCCCTGTGAATATACCGGTTAGTGGAGTGAGACAGAATACATCACCTGAACGCCTTCTACATGCAAATCAATAAAAGATCACAGAGTTGACTTCGATTCAGCTGTTGACAGGATGCTGAGGGGAAGAAGGTGGCCCTGGAAGTAACCTTAGTCTGCTGTGCTCTGCTGTCTCACTCTTTGTGCCATAAAATTTC
Source organism: Micropterus dolomieu (assembly GCF_021292245.1). Taxonomy (NCBI): domain Eukaryota; kingdom Metazoa; phylum Chordata; class Actinopteri; order Centrarchiformes; family Centrarchidae; genus Micropterus; species Micropterus dolomieu. The sequence goes on along the minus strand of NC_060160.1, from coordinate 23,086,071 downwards.
TCCAGGGACGACCAAAAGCACAGACTTCACTTAACTTATTTTTTACAAGAACAGAATTGCTTTGTTTTAAAGTATTTACTCAAATTTATCGCTGCTATCTTGTACAAATGCAACAATATCTAATATTAGCAAGAAGGTTTGAGTATGCACATTTTGCCCTTGAGCTTATGCGTCCCTGTATGTGTGTATGAGAGAGAGAGACAGAACAAACAGTGACTCACTCATTTTAAATGTCACAGGGTTTGCTGAGGTTAATGCATTGTCACATTTTATTTCATTCATTTATGAAATTAAGGTATCTCTGCCCTTAAGACCCGAAAGTGGCCAACAGAGTGCTCGCCTGAAAATCCACATCCACACAAAACGCATGTTTCTTTTAAATGTCACAGGGGGTCACAATGTTTTCACACATCTCAAGAGACCTTCTGCTTAAATAGCAATTATATTAAAATATGTATACACATTACAAATCAATAATGGCTATTATTTAATGATTGAAATTGTTTATGCAAGGATAAAATGACAAATGAAAATGACAAATCACAACATAAGATTGCATGCAGACAGTGTTTGACCCCAGTGAATGATCAGCAATATCCCTCTCCGCTGCCCTCCGGTACGTGGTTCATGAACCCCTCGGGGTAAGTGTCACACATGCACCTTCAAAGGTCACTTACCACCTCCTAAACACGACACCCGGCTAGCAACAAGATTTTCTTCCACTTATTGGCTTTGTGAACTGTGACACCACCGATGTTGTCCACAGGCTTGAGTGTCCCCTGACTTGGCATCTAGCACCACCAGCAGGTGGACATTTTTGGGTTTTAGTGACATGTCTTTACAAGTACTGGATGGACTGCCATTAAACTGGGTACAGATGATAGATCCTGGTTAGAGGATGTAATAACTAAGCACCATGAACAGGTCAAAGGTTTTACTTGTGAAATATTTCATCATCCACCAGATGAATTTGTACAAAACTTATTACAGATGTTCATGGTTCCCAGAGGATGAATCTTAATGACTTTGGTGATCCTCTGACTTTTCCTCTAGCACCACCAGCAGGTTGACATTTGTGGGTTTGAGGTAAGTGTCTTAACAACTATTGGATGGATTGCTGTATTGTTTGTACAGATATTCATTTTCCACTCAGGATGAATATGAAAACATTTGAGATGCTTTAATCAGGTAAAATTTTGTTTTTCCCAAACTTTTGTTTGTGACCAAATTACCTACGAAAGTAACGGCATCCCTATCCTCCTAAGGTGTATACTGTGTTCTGTCCTTTATTAGTAATTGTTAGCAAGCTAACACATTAGTGATGTGTTAGCGTTTAGCTCAAAGCACCACTGTGCCTCTTGTATTGCTGTAGACTTTTAGTCTTATTATAATGTCCTAGTGCATATTTCTTCAAGAAATATTTAACCATCTGCTTGAATGCCCGAAGTAGTTTTTTTTTATGCCACACTCTACCCACGCAGGAGGGCATATTTAATTCCTTCCTTTAAATGACTGGCCCATCCAAAAAATGTGGCAGGAAAAACAATGATATAACATGAACACATAAAAATCACAAACAGAGGTCATAGGCTTCATCATTTAAATTCACACAAGTTTGTGTCAAAAGGAGAACCATTATAAGAAAACCTTGACTGCAAGGACAAATGGAAAAAAAAGTCCAGTTCATGTATTTATATTCAGACATGTCGAGAACAATATAGTTTGATTGCCTAATGGATGGGTTTACCTTTCATCAGAGCTTTAAATGTAATAGTCTGCAGGAAGACTTGACAATCAACAATTCACCCATAATTAATTGAAAGCTGCTGAATGTTTAGAGCTGTAGAATCAGGCCAAGGTTTGTCCTCTTTTAGCACATTTTTTTCTTCCTCTGTCTGTTACTACTTATGAAACCTGTTTATTCTCTTGTTTTTTTCCTATTGAATGGTTGTCAGCCAAGTCTCCTTTGGATAATACATGCATGATCTCAGTGGAAGTATCCTGGTTTAACAAAGACTTATGCTAATCGATGAAATAATACATGCATTGGCGTTGGAAAGGGAGATGAGAATCAAAAATAAAAATAAAGGCAATGAGTGACTAAGAGAGGAAGGATAAGGAGATATGTAGGACACTGCATGTGTATGTATATGAGCCTCCCACATATTTCACAAGCAGGAATATTAAGTCATGCATGCAATGATATGGCTTATTTTATTTCTCTCGAGACTTCTTAGTGACACGCCTCTGTCTTTCTCGCTCGCCGTCTCTCTGCGATTTAATCCCTTTTCTGTCTCCTCCTTTATTGCTCACTCATTCTCCCTCATTTAGTTCTGATTAAAATGTGTTCACTGATCCTTCTCCACTCATTCTTACCTGCCTTTTCTCTTTCTCTCTGATCATTTGTCCTTCTCTTTCCAGCCCTGCTCCCTAACCCTTCACAAATTCATGTCCAGGTGTATAATAGGCTGGTCAGTCCCCTATGTTGAACACATTGAAAACAATCTGTACAATGTCTAGAATCTAACCTAATGGTAGTATTTACCTTTTAAATCAGAGAGATGACACTGCATCCTATAACTTGATTGTTCTGGATTATGCCTTTTTCAAATTTTTCATAGAACATAGAAACCAGCACTGTTACCAAACTAACCTTGATTTACATTTATTCATTTTAGCTGACAATTTTATCCAAAGCGACTTACAATTGCTACATGTCAGAGGTCGCATGCCTCTGGAGCAACTAGGGGTTAAGTGTCTTGCTCAGAGACACATTGGTGGATGGGTCACTCACACCAAAGGCATGGTCTTATCCATTGCACCATCGCCACCCATTTAAAAAATGAGGCAACATTTTGGTAACATTTTGGTAGCATATATTAAATTTTAGGAGAATGAAAACTGATTGGTATCAGTCAATTTTTTGCAACACTCCTTTTCTGTGTCAAATGTACTTTGAATAATTAGCTAACATTTACACAATTCATATTTTAACAAAAAACATGACAGGTAAAACTAATTTTATACACCTCTTGTTAGTATCACTTCCTGTAACACAGCAGAGAACATTTAAACATTGTTTAGTAGTAGTGTAAATCAAAAGACAATATTTTCAGGCTCCATTTTCTTTTTAACAAGGATAGTATTTCACCAAGGTAGTATTTGCTGTAGGACTGTTGTATCCTATTGAATTATGGTGCACCTTGGTGCAACTGCTAAAATGGTAACTCAGTATACATAAACATTTATAAGCTAAACTTACAGAAGCATCCAGCTATCTCAGCAACTGAACTGTTGATTTGGTAGTTAATTTGTATTAAGGTGATACACTAATTCTGACAACCTAATTATGAGGTCAGACTTAGAACTGGGTGTAGGAAACTGTGGTTAAGGTTGAAAACAGGCAGTTTATTTTCTGTAAAGCCATTGCCACGTTTCCCAAAATGTCATCAATTCTGGCTCACATCCACTCCTGGTTATATCACATATTATGCAGATATTCTAGTAAAACATCCACAAGCTGTCATAAGCCCCCTGTATCTCCTTGTCCAGCTGCATTACTCTATGTTTTCATCAGCAGCCGAAGCTCATGTTTAGGGGATTTTTTTACTATTTAAGCTTGTTATTTTTCATTTCAAACTGTTCATTTTCATTTGCTTTCAGTTCACTTCACTTCATCAGGGCACTGTCTGTTAAGCCGCTGTCATTGTTGTCACATTTGTTTACTGGTCATGCCATTTACAGCTTGAGTCAGAAAGGTTTTTTTTTTTACCCCTTCTTGTTTTCATTCTGTTGTTGTTGTTTTGGTCGTGCTCCAAACCAGCATTGACCTTTGTAAAGGGATAATCCACTAAATCGCTCAGCCGGCCATAAAGAGCTTTTTATTTACCGCACTCTGTCTCCTGGCATTTTAAACCGGTCGGTCTCTCTGTCGGTCTCCAACTCGCCCGTGATCCTCCCACTCACTCTCTCTCCCTCTCACCTCTCAATCTCTTATTCTTGACCTTTGCGCCTTTCTCCACATATGTTCAGCCTTTTTATCATTTATTCTCGTCTTCTTTTAATTCTCCTTTCTTTCCTCCTGCATCTTCTCTCTTATATAGTGTCTGTCCATCTCAGCCTCTCACTTTCAGAGATCTCTCTCTAACCTTGTTTGGGGAGTGTGTGTCTGTGTGTGTACCATTGTTATTCCCAGGACATTTAATTATCAATCCTCTCGATGAGGGAGTTGGCACACACAGCCAAATCATCACAAACGTCATAAATAAACATAGTGTATACGGATTAGACACAGACAGGCGACTGCACTCAAACACACACACACAAAACCATTTACATCGTCTGAGACATGCCCCCACACACGTGACCAGTGTGTCACAATAAGTCAGACCGAAGCAGGCATAACACACACACACACACACACACAGTACGAGACATCGGGACACACACACAGTGTGCCACAAGCAGTTAGATGAAGATGGACAGGAAAGTGAGTACACACACACACACACACACAGTCTGCAACACACATACACCTCGTTACATTGCACACAAATGAACGTCACAGTGCATCACAGGACGGAAGGAAAAACATGTACAAAGGTATTCGAGGTGTGTGTCATAGAGAGAGTTGATGAGTTAGAGACAGGCATGTGAGACTGACCCATACCTACTGTATAAAGCTGTCAAGGTAGACAGGGTTTTTCAAGATGTGCTATCCAAGCTCTTTTGAAGAAACACAAAGAAATAGGCAATGTTGAGGACTGTAAATGCAGTGGCCGGCCAAAGAAACTTACTGCAGCAGATGAAAAGCTCATCATGCTTACTTCCCTTTTCAATCAGAAGATGCCCAGCAGTGTCATTAGCTCAGAATTGGCAGAAGCTGGGACCCTGGTATACACATCTAATGTAAAGAGAAGTCTGGTCACAAGTGGCTGTCATGAAAGACTTTTGGCCAAAAGCCATATCTCCAACATGGAAGAATGGCCAAGTCATTCAAGTATGCACGGAAACACAGGAACTGGGATGCAGAAAATGGCAGTAGGTGCTCTGGAGTCAATATTTTAAATATTTGGCTAAGCAGAAAGCAAGGTGTTTGTCGAAAGGCTAAACAGTGTCTGCAACAGCGAAGCATGGTGGAGGTTCCTTGCAAGTTTGGCTGAATTTCTGCAAATCTGAGTTGGGGAATTGGTTTAGAATTAATGGTCTCTTCAATGCTGAGAAGTACAGGCAGATACTTAATCATGCAATACCATTAGGAAAGCATCTGATTGGCTCCAAATTTATTCTGCAGCACAATAATGACCCAGAACATACAGTGAAATACGTAAGGAACTATCTTTAGTTTAAAGAAGAATAAGAAGTCCTTGAAGTGATGGTATGGCCCCCCAGAGAGCCCTGATAGACGTTGTTCACCAGATGTAAAGTTTGTTATCCTGAGATGCCAACCATTTTACCTGCCGCAGGAGTTCACTGTTGTTATTGCCATGACTTTTTACACCTAGTGCTAATGCTAAGATAGCTCTGAACATCCTGCTGACAGCCATCAATAAAGTACAGACAGTGCACCCTGATGGGATTTTCATTGAGGCTGGAGAATCTAAAAACTGTCCTCCCTAAATTCTACCATTGGAGTACTACTCCTCACACAGTGACATCACGATGTTGGCATTTTTATGTTGGATATTATGGCTTAGATGGCATCAAGATTTATATTAAACCTTGTAATAATTATTACGATTACTATTATTTAATTATTAATAAAATATAATTTAAAGTTATATTCACTCTTGAAACAAGAGAAACTGATTATCTAATCCAGTCTCATTAAATATACTAACCTATTAATTTGGAATTTTGGTTAATAATTAAATGAACAACTATAAGAAAATCACCATCAATAGATAGTGGGTTGAAGGATGTGTGATCTGTGTAACCGTGCCAAGGTAAAAGGAGTTAGTGTCACGATCCTGTGCTCCGTTTCTCTGTGTAGCCTTGTTCTGTGTTTTATTCATTTGCATGTTTAAGTTTACTTAGGATCTGTCTTGTCTCTTATCTTAGTTCTGCATCTTAGTTCCTAGTCCTGTGCCTTAATTCATGTCTTAGCATTTACTCCTATTTCTGTGTTTGCATTATTTTAGTTTTAGTCTGCTCTGTATTCTGTGCCTATAGTTCTGTTTCAGTTCTGTTCCTGTTTGGACCCGTGCCTGCCCAAGTTCTTTTCGTATTGTTATTATCTGGTGTTTGTTTCATGCTCGGTTTCTGTCTACCTGTGTAGTGTTATTGTAATCTCTGCCCGATTAGTTGTTCAATGGTTTAGGATCATTCTGTGTTTAGTGTCCAGTATCTAGGTTATGTTTGTTTCCCTAGTTGCCTCTCTGTCTGCCTGTCAAAGTTATGTCTGTTCCCCCACTAATCCCTCTGCATGCCTGTCTCTCTGCCTCGTTAGTCCTGATCCCGTTCACCTGTGTTGCTCCCGCCCTAGTCATTTGTCTCTGTCTGTCTGTCTGATTATATATATATTTGCTGTGTGTCTTCAGTCCTTGTCCGATCATTGTAACTTGTCGTGCTCTGTCTTGTGTGTTACCCTCTTCCTGCTCGTTTTGTGTGGATTTGGATTTCTTTTGGATTACTTCTTTTGTTTGGACAGTTGGTTATTTTGGATTCTTCAGTTCTACCACTAAGTGTGTACGCCTTAAGTTTAATAAACCTCTGAACTGTACCTGCTTGAGTCCTGCATTTGGGTCCACCAACCTTTCAACCTACACACCCCCGTGACAGTTGGGACACAAAAACCATGTGTCTGTGAAACATAGCATTTCTAATGGATTTCGCTGTGGCGGAAAAATGAAAAAAAAACTTCAGTGTAAAACACATCAATGTACGGGTACAAAAGCTGTCCTGTGCTTAGCCAAGTTAACTTTGAAGTTAAAGGGGATATATGTAACTTTTTGATTTTAATAAATCAAATTTTTATTGCCTTATTGTCAATGGGCTCAAAACTCACTTAGAAATTAAGCACACGCCTATTTTCTCTGTTGCTTGCATAAGCCACTATTCTGCTTTTAATGTGAGGACTCCAGGGTGGATTCAAAACACAGGCTCCACGTAAGAACACAAAACAACAATAAATGTTCATGTGCTGAAGCTCACCAGACCAAACAGGTTCAGATGATGTCAAGTAAGAACAAAGTGAGCATTAGTAAAGCTGGAGAAATACAGAAAGTCACGTTAGCTCGCCGGCTAACACCGAGCAGTTGCTAGTGTTATCCGATCGCTTTCCACATTAATTCACCAACTAACGTGACTCATTACTATCCTGTGTACCACAGATATGTCAAAGTGTCAAAGCCCGCAAGAAATGATGTAATAGTAAAAAGCAAATGTGGAACGATTGGTTTACTATCCTATAGTCATGCAGCCAGGAGCAGCCAGGTAACGCTACATTAGCTCAGACCTGCCGCTGTTTGCTTCGTAACGTTCAATTTAGATTCATTGCCTTTTACCAATACTCAGGTACACAGCTTCTCCACCTCTCAGTCGCTGTAACTAACATGACCCACATAATATACAACCCAGAGGAAGAACCATCCACTGACACTACAGTAAAATTTACTTACTGTGGTCTTATTATAATAAAGTGTGACACAATCTCGTTATAATATTCAGCCCAGCTCACCACCCGTTTCGTTATCCTCCAAAACATTTAGCTGTGGTGACATTGCTGAGCCTCCGTTGAAAGATACAGATAGTTACTGAAAGCAGCAGGCGAGCTAATGATGTAGCACATCGGCAAAATGCAGTAAATGTACCGTGATCATGTAACAAGCATGAATTAGTTCAACCTGCAGCTGATAAAACGATTACTTTAACATTGCAGTAGGGGTTTACCTGAGTTTTCAGCATGTTGTGTGAAGCAGTCTCCCTGCCTGTCTACTGCGGTGGGTGGACGTACTGCGGTGGGCGGACGTACTGCGGTGGCTGACGTACTGCGGTAAGCGTGTCGACTCATTTCCGTTTCCGGTGCTTGTGTGTTGGTACCGTGTTGTGCTGCTCTCGCTAAATAACAGTTACATTTGTTAGATTACAGCAGCCAACTGTCCGCTAAACACTTATTCTTTACAGTAGTTTTGCCTAAGCACTCACAGTTCTTTCCATCTTTTAGTGACTGCTGTTTAATCTCATAGTTGTTCAAAAGTTTTGGTAGCTGACGCTACAGTACTTTAGCTTAGCAGCTAGCGATGGCTTCTCCTTCCACCTCACACTCTCCTACTTTCTCCTTCTCGGTGTGTCAGATGTTTAGTTACTCCTCTGCCTCCTTTAGCTGTAATGGTACGTGTAATAAGTGTAGTTTATTTGTAGACATGGAGGCGAGGCTCAGTGATTTAGAAGTCCGGCTCTGCACCTTGGTAGATCAGTCTTTAGTTACTGTAGCTAGCCAGTCCCCGGTAGTCGGTGCGGAACGGCCTGAGTTAGCCTCTGGTAGCCGTCCTCCGGCATCCCCTGTGCAGCCAGGAAGGAGGGGGGGCTGAGTGACTGTCCGAACGAAAGAGGAACAGTCGTAAGCATTCAAAGTCCACGGGGCACCATCAGCCTGTTCACGTTTCTAACAGATTTTCCCCACTCAGCGACACACCCGCTGAGAAACCAACTCTGATCATTGGCAGCTCCATTTTGAGAAACGTGAAGTTAGCGAAACCAGCGGCCATAGTTAAGTGCATCCCTGGGGCCAGAGCGGGCGACATTGAGTCTTATTTGAAACTGCTGGCTAAGGATAAACGTAAATACAGTAAGATTGTTATTCACGTCAGCGGTAATGACTCCCGGTTACGCCAATCGGAGGTCACTAAGATTAATGTTGAGTCGGTGTGTACATATGCAAAAACAATGCCGGACACCGTAGTTTTCTCTGGACCCCTGCCAAATCTGACCAGTGATGACATGTATAGCCGCATGTCGTCATTCCGCCGCTGGTTGTCGAGGTGGTGTCCAGCAAACGATGTGGGCTTTGTAGATCATTGGCAGACTTTCTGGGGAAGACCTGGTCTGCTCCGGAGAGACGGCATCCTTCCCACTTGGGAAGGAGCAGCTCTCATTTCTAGAAATCTGGCCAAGTTTATTAGTGGACCAAATCCATGACAACCCAGAGTTGAGACCAGGAGGCAGAGTCGCAGTCTAACACACTTCTCTGCCCTTCTAATTCAGCAGTTACCCACCCAAAACCCTACGCAGAGTCGCAGTCTAACACACTTCTCTGCTCCTCCATTTCAGGAGTTAC
>NC_060160.1:23065352-23076694 GCF_021292245.1 Micropterus dolomieu | reverse complement strand
ACTTCAATAATTTCTTCATCTAAACCATCAACCTGCCTCTTAGACCCCATCCCGACTAGGTTGCTTAAAGATGTTTTACCCTTAGTCAGCACCTCTATACTAGATATGATCAATCTATCTCTATCAACAGGCTATGTACCACAGTACTTTAAAGTAGCTGTAATTAAACCTCTTCTGAAAAAGCCCAAACTTGATCCGGATGTTTTAGCCAACTATAGACCTATATCTAACCTTTCATTTCTCTCTAAGGTTCTGGAGAAAGCAGTTGCTAAACAGCTGTGTGACTTTCTACAGAGCAATAGTTTATTTGAGGATTTTCAGTCAGGATTTAGAGCTCATCATAGCACAGAGACAGCACTGGTGAAAATTACTTATTACAGTTTGGGTTCAGGAGGCAGACACCATCTCCACATTTAAGAGTAGGCTTAAGACTTTCCTCTTTGATAAAGCTTATAGTTAGGGCTGGCTCAGGTTAGTCCTGAACCATCCCTTAGTTATGCTGCTATAGGCCTAGACTGCCGGGGGATTTCCTATGATGCACTGAGCTCCTCTCTCCTCTACTTTCTCTCCCTCTGTATGCAACCTCATCCCATTATTGCATGTTACTAACACAACTTCTCCCCTTTCCTGGTAGTCTTGTGCTTTCTCGTCTCTCTCCTCTCTCCTCCTATCACTTGCTGCAGGTTTTCTGGCTCTGGAGCTGTGGAGTCTGGATCTGTGGCTGCGGGTCACCTGCTGCCCCCGTGTTCCTGCTCGACACCCTCTGCTGCAACGACTATTGTTACTAGTCCTATTATTATTATTGTTATTATAATAATTAACATTACGACTGTTACCATTAACACTACTATAAATATCTGTACCATTTTTCATTTAGTCTATAGCAACATCACCTTTACTGTCTGTACCTCTGTGTGTGTATATTGTGTAGGCTGCCTCCCTCCCCTCTCTCTCTCCTTACATCCCTCTCTTTTTCTCTCTGTTCCTCTCCTGCCCTCTCCCACTCTCTCTCTCTCTCCCCCTCTCTCTCTCACCCCAACCGGTCGAGGCAGATGGCCGCCCACCCTGAGCCATGGTTCTGCTCGAGGTTTCTGCCTCTTAAAAGGAAGTTTTTCCTTGCCTCTGTCGCCTAGTGCTTGCTTTTGGTGGGAACTGTTGGGCTTCTGTAAATAGCATCATAGAGTATGGTCTAGACCTGCTCTTTTATGAAAAGAGCTGTGAGATAACTGTTGTTGTGATTTGGCGCTATATAAATAAAATTTAATTGAATTGTCTACAGCCACTCTGCCTTTTTTCCGGGGAGGATTGTGCCGATATGCGGCTCGCTGCGCTGAATAAAGTAACATTACGGAGCTGGTGTTGAGATGCCTCTGAGACGGGAACGTTGAAATAACAGAGCCTGAACGTGTCTGTGAAAAGCCACAGCCTGCATGCTGGTGTTTCTGCGTTTATTGCAGGATTTGTTTATGAAAGCGGTTGTGTTTCGGATTATGCTCGCTCATGACTTCAAGCGAGCACGCATACGAGCACATGCCTGGTTCCAATCTCAAAACCGCACTGCTAGTGACCGCTGGAAACTCCATAATGCCCCTTTAAGCTATATGAAGCTATGTTACCAGTCCATAAAGGAAGACAGTTGGTGTTGTAAGATGTTAGCTGGCAAGTCCATTGTGGATGAAGCCAGGCGGTGAATAATTGTTTAGTTTTAGTCTTTTGCTGTGTTGTGATACAGATGACAGGGCCTGGCCATTCTGTCTGTCCTCCTCAGAGTTAACTGGTTGCTGGACCTTGTGTCGCTGCTTGGTCCAGTCTGAGCAGGCCAAGCTGGGAGGCCGCTGTGTCCTGTGGGTCCGTCCAGGTCGGGAGCGGAGCAGAGTGGAAAGAGGAAAAGAGGACGCTCAGATCTTGTGCTGCTGTTTTTATCAATGAGGTGTCTGAGGTCACAGTTCAATGGCCAATCAAAGCTGTTCACAGATTGGTGTGACTCCATTGGGGTTCCTGGGAAAGTGAGCTTAGTGACTCACTTGACAAATGTTCAACAAAGATCACAATGAATAACCTAAACTCAACGCTACCATCATGTTAAATGTCCAACAAGAGGTCAAAATACACTGGACCAATGTATACAGCAACATTAGGGAGGGATACAAAGTCTCCACCCATCCTCATTTAGGCCGGCCTGATCACCTGTACCCTTTTCTCACCTCAGCATACTGACCTCTTATCAAGAAAACTAGGCCTAGAGTGAGATACACAAGGATTTGGATTGGGGATGCTTCCACTTACTACAGGACTGCATGGGGACAACTCACTGGAATCTATTTGTCCAATAGGATGTAGTACACTACACATCCACTGTCTTGTTTTACATCCAGAACCGTATTGATAGTGTCTATGTTAACAAAGATCAACCATGGATGACCAGGGATGTCAAGCTGCTGCTGAGGGACTGTGATCCAGCTTTCAGGTCTGGAAATGAGGAGCTGTGCGGCGTTGCCAGATCCAACCTGGAGAAAGGCATCAAAGAGGCACAAGATGCTCATGGGAGAAAGATCAAGGGACACCTCAGTATGAGGGACCCCTGACGTGTCTGGCAGGGTATCCAGCATCTCACTAACTACAAGGGCAGAAACTACTCTGATGAAGTGCTTTGAGAGGCTAGCCACAAAAAACAAAATCCTCTTTCTCTCCCACTCTGGACCAACCCCAAAAAACAGGTCAACAGAAGACGCCATCAACACAGCTCTCCATACACCACTGACTCACCTGGAACATCAGTGAGAATGCTGTTTGTTGATTTCAACTCTGCGTTTAACACCATCATCCCCAGCAGAATGGTGTCCAAGCTTCACAACCAGTCATACATGCAGATGGATCAAGGATTTCTTGACTGTCGGCCAGGTGTACAGACAGAACCTCGATAACGCAGCAACAAACGTGATTACTACTATGCAGACTCTGGCTCCAAATGATGTCACCAGCGCAAGATGGCAGCGCCTGTATCTGGGATATTTTGGATTCTTTTTTGTAAAATGGCTTGAAGTGGAGATGTGTCGTCCATTTAATTTTCAATCTATGGGCAGCACTCAGGGCTTGTGATATGAGCGCTGCCTCATCCTCTTGCCATTGTGTTCAACAGCATGGTGTTGCTTCCTCTGCAGCAGTGAAGTTAAAGGACCATCACCTTGTGTGATGATCTGCGGGAAGCACTTGTGTTTTCTTGCCAGATTCGCTCGTGGCGCACAGACAATAGAACCAGCTGTATCCCTGATCCCCGAGACGCAAGCCTACAGCTGTACAGATTAAAATAGAGCTATCTGTTGTGAGGTGTGCAAGTATAAAACGCACACTTGGTCTAGACAATGAGTGGACAGGAAAGATGGTTGTCTGTTGCAATTTGTGGGGATAGTGATTTTGCAACTTATAAAGAATGTAGAGCAGGGATGTAAAGTGTGGGGGCCATTGGCACCTTGAGCCCCCTACTTCCGGTGCCCATGTATTCCACACTTGACGCATCAATGAACACATCTTATAATATAAATATATATTAAACATTCAGTATTATTTAGTACACATTCAATACATTTTGCATGCAACTATTGACTGATGACAACAAAGAGCTATCATAAACAGAACATCTAGACATTTCAGAGGTCTGACACTGCAGAGATAAAAAACAAAATCATAAAATAAGATTTCTTCTCCCCTCATTATGGGACTTTTAATCAGGTCTAGAATATATTAATGTTTTTCCACATTGTTTCCTTTGTTTCAGCACCAGTTAAGGTGCTTATGTTATCTAACACACCTGTGTAGTTTGCAAATAAAAAATGTTTTCTGATATCATACCACTGTCGTTGAGGTTAATTCTTTATAATATCTAGATTCTCTTTAGCTTGCCCCTAGCAAATTAATTCCAGTTGGACAGGGCATTTCATCTACCTCCCTGAAACAGCTGGGGCGCTGATCGTCCTCTGCTTTCACTTCCTACATTTGACCCGACATCAGTACAGTCATCGCAAATCAACGATCTCTGAAGCCTTAACTTCTTAGTGGTGCGTGTCAAATTGTCAGGATTCTAGTGTAGTCATATTGTACTTATTTTTCTATATAGTCTGACATTAGTACACACTACACACTGGAGATGTATGCAAGCTTAATTTAGAATGAAAAGGTCTTAGACTGCATGCATCATTAATGGCATTTAATTTGGTCTTTTGACCTCCTTTGTTGGTTTATCACACTGACAAGTTGTATTTTCAGTTTGGTCATTGGACCCTGTTTGTTTATTTTGCCATTTTATTTAAGTTGACTTCATTATAATTTTGGTCTTGCTGATCTTGTTTTACATAAGGTTTTTACTGGCTGGTGACCTGTTCTTGTTTAAGTCTTTTCACAATAATGCTATATTATATTTACAGATTCTCTACCAGGTAACCTGTCACTCATGCCTATTGTAACTCATCATCATATCATGGTCAGTATACACATTATGTTTCAGTATTTACTTTCAGCATGCATTTCTGTTATGGTTCTATGGTATTTCATGTTTTAGTTTATCACATTATGTCTGTGTCCTTGTTCTTCGTCCATTATTATGTTTTGTCAGTTATGCATTCCTTCTGTATTTTCAGTTGTTTATTTTGTTAAATTCGTCCTTGTGTGTTTGTGATTTACTTCCTGTTTTATTTTCTACTGTTTCGCCTCGTGTCTTTGCTTCCTGTTGGTGTTCATTTTCTCAGATTATGTCCATCTGTGCCTCATTTTGTCACCTCTGGCGTGTGCCATCCAGTAAGGTAAAGAGCAAAGTCATATTGAGTATGTTTGTTATCCTCTAAATCATTTTCTTTTCGGGGATTTTCTACACCACTATGATTTCATCACCTCCTTTAATATCATCACCACAATCTGCCAGAAATACTTTACATTTCTCATTCAATTTACACATGTCAATACATTTGTTCACCCAAATAGTCTCTTCTGATTGAAATATTTACCCGTGCCTTATGAACCTAGGAACTCCCTACCAGAGAAACTTAGGTTAGCTAACTCATTACCTTATTTTAGTAAATCTATTGTCTGTGTAGTTTATATTTTTTATCATTTTACCTGATTTATTGCACTCTTTTTTTATCAGGTTTGTTTTTATCTTGTGCACTATTTTATTTCAGTATGTAAAGCACTTTGTAACTGTTTTGAAAAGTGCTAGTAAAGTGTATTATTTTTATTATTATTATTGAACTGCAAAACACACAAAACTTTGCATGCGCACACACACACACACACACACACACACACACACACACACACACACACACAATATATCACCCACAGCTTCAGTACACTTGATGTTACATTATTTTAATGATTTTTAATATATGTTGAGTGTAATATTGCAAAAGCAGAAAAGAATCATTAGTACACAGTAGCAGGATTCTGGATGAATGCTCACACAGTTACAGCACATTAACAGTCTGTTTTCCCGAGCACATGCAGGCCAGGAAAGACAGCCAGGCATAGTGTGATAAAATGTTGAAAAGTATTGAACTAACTTTGATTTAAAAAACAAAAACAAACACACACACACACACACACACACACACACACACACACACACACACACATATTTGAAGACAGCTTGTCCTTGCCATCCTGTCATTTCCAACAAAGCCCACTTCAGAGTCAAATAGCTGTACAATATCATTTGTAAAGTAACTCGAACTAGTGTGGTTTGGCCATTTTTTGAACTTTTATAAGGATATAGTCCCATTCTTTTTCTGAAAATCAGTTCAATGATTGCTCCCTATAACACCTACACCTGACTTTTCCTAAATCTCACGTATACACATTAGGATGAACTTGTGATTGTATGTATGGCCTGGGATGTAAAATTGGTGGTCTGTGTTTGATTAAAGTAGTGAATGCAGTTACATTTAGCTTGCTGCACTGCAAATTATTATAAGGAAAAACAGGAAAGAGGAAAAACAGAGGCTAATTATGTAGTTGACAATGCATCTATTCTTACATCTTCAAAGCATCTGAAGAATCTGTGGTATTAAAACATTGAAGTGTACATGTGAGTCAAAACCTCTCACACAGAACTGACTCTGTGTGTGTCTCTTAAAGTCGTTGTCTTGGAGGCATGAACAGACCGTTTTCAGATGCCTGCAATTCTCCTGACAGACCCCTGTTCTCACTCACTCCCACACCCACCTAGCGACCTTCACAGCTCTCCGTACAAGCTGTCTAAAAAGGCTTTGATTCCATACACAAGCTGTGATTGCTCAAATGTCATTCAGCATTTGTATTAAATTTTTTTTTTTAACTTGTGGGGTTTCTCATTGTGCGAAAGGGAGGGAAGAAGTACATCCACACTGAGCTGGACAAATGTGAAATTGAATCTCTCTCTCCATCCACAATAAAGTCGCATTTTTCAACCCTGACAATGGGCCGTTTTTTGAAAACGCTATTAATTGAAAAACAGCGATAGTTTTTTTTTTGTGAAAAAGGAAAACGATGACATGTGATTCGGGGATGCGGAGTTAAAAAGACAATTTTACATAACCTCTAAACCAAAGCATCTTTATTTTTATAGCAATTTACACACATTTTTTGGACCCAAAAGCAGCCTTCAGACAAATGTGGTAAGAATCGTAAAAGGTATTTATTGCACAAATTGAGCAGGGAGTGAAATGGCATAAGTTGAGGGTTTTCCAGTGGAAAAGCACAGAGGGAGGCAGGCAGTGGCTGGAGTGAACAGAGCAGGTAGGAAAGTAGAAAAGGGCTGGGTAACAACAATCTGGCAGGTAGCAGAGCATGATCCTGGAGCACAGGAGAGCCGATGGTAGAACAGGGTGCAAATACTCAAGGAATCGCAAATTAAAGGCGAGGCATGGTATATAATACCAATGTAGTTGACTGAACAATCTGAATCTCAGTGACTGGAGAACCGGGGCAGATATACTGCAGCTGATGAGTTTGATGAAAAGCAGGTGAGTGTAATCAGAGGGCTCTGGGATCTAGGGGAGAGAGTGTGTCGGCCCCATGCCCACAACACACCACAGATGGTGCATTTCAATTACATCCACATTTACCTCACTTGCGTCTTTTGCATGCAAGGAGAGAAGAAACGAGGAAATGTGTTTTTAGAGAAATGGGACATCAGCCCAATCCCAATGTCCCCCCTAAGCCCTAAACCCTGAACCCTCCCAGACTTTACTGAAGTCACTTGGAAAGTGATTGAGTTTAAGAGGCTGCAAGGGCTCAAAATGCTGTGAACGGGAACGGGACAGCCCTTTGCCACTTTATCACGTTACCTTGACGACTCTGAAACACATTGCACACGTTTTATTTTATGTTTTTGCCTGATTTGCCCTACAGAGTGGAGGAGAGGTAAATGTCAATAGCCTATATATTTGTCAATAATCAATTCACTATTGTTGGTCAAACAGCATCATTAAGCAAAATTTTAAATAAATAGTTGAATAAACTAAGTGTGTAATAAGGTCATTGCATTCCTCTGACTTCATGTGTTATGCAGCATCTTAAGTTAAGAAAACTTTCAACAATTTTAACATCAGCATAGGTGTTGATGCTTGTTTGCTTACTGTTTTCTTCTTCTCTTATAACGCGGATTTGCCGTGATATTTTTCTCGCTTCCAGGCTTCCCCTGGTAACCCCTGTGTTTCACATCATACCGCTATGAACTATGCAATTCCCTCAGCCAAAGTCTGCAGAAATGCGGACTTACGAAAAGGGTCTATAAAGGGAGAGAACCCTCGCGCACTTGACGATTTTACAGCGGGACAGCCCTAAGCCCTCATTGACTTAGGGCTGGGACGGGAACATGCCTCAAAGTCTGTGAGGGTGGACATTGGGATGGACGCAAGGAAACCAAGCAAGGAGAGAAGGGACGAGGAAATATGTTTTAGAGATATGAGACCTCCTTTCCTCTGAAGCGTCACATGAAGTCCATTTCTGATGACGGCGGCAGCTGATCACAGCTGGATCAGTTGGCTCAAACAGCTATACACACTTTTGATGGAGTTTTGTCTGCACACATGTGCACTGTGCTGGTACTAATAAAGTCTTAGTTATCAGTGCAGAGCAGCACAATTCTCTCTGTAGCTGTTACTGTTTAAAACCTGCACACACAGGTTTCTGTGTCCTGCTCAGAGGCACATGATCATTTCAACTGGCACAATGCTTATATTATCTGCATTTATATTTAATGTTTCTGATTGTGAATTTCTTATTGAATAACTCAGAATATGTTCATGGTGTCTTTGGATTTCTTAGGCTAAATGTTTCAGGGAAATTTAAATGATGTAACTCCTATCAAAGTCAACAATCAATCACCCATCGATCACTGCATTTAGCGCTGCGGCTTTCATTCATTCTTTCATCAGCTGATTTTACTCAGAGCCACTGGCTGCTTTCATTAGACGCAGTAGGTGAGATCGGCTGGATGAGCAGCTTTTATTTTCCTGTATTTGCTTCATTAGAGACTTTAGTTTAGTTACAAGTCTGACTCCTTAGGCTACGTGTTTAGGCCTACTTTGTTTTATTATTGTCTATTTTGATTAAACACAGGAATGATCAGCCTCGTGTGACTGAACAGAAATGAGGATAAATTATGTAAAACGTGTTTCTTGCTGACAGACTCTTCTAATCTCTCTGACATTAATTGTCTCTATTATAAAAGTTGATGGAAGAAATAAAAGAAAAATAAAATCTTTCTAATAGGCTTAAAAAAAATAAAAAAATCTCTGGTCTCTGACAGTGTGATATGGGAATGGGATTTTAATTTCTTCTATAGCTAACTGGGACCCATTCCAGGAAAGAATGGGAGTAATGTTGGCCCTCTTTTTAGACCTTGTTAAAACTCTTGCAGCTGCATTTTGAATTAGTTGGAGATAGTATAAAGAAAACAAAATATGGCAAGGAGTTCAAGGCGAGTGGATATGACCTGAAACTTGAAACTAACTATGTGATTGATTTGTTGGTCAAACTGAATTGAATTTGAATCCAGGATCGCTCAACATGGCTGCTCATACAATTCTGGTGTTGGGCAGTAACGCTTTACTGTAATATTATTACTTTTCCCAGTAACTAGTGTAAGCAATTACTATTTCCAAACAGCAATAATATTACAGTTACCAATCCAAGTAATGCTGCTTTACTGCATTACTGACCGTTTTGTTGTTCTTGACCTATATGCGTGAGTGCGTGGCAGATCGGGGGCAGTTCAAGTCGAGAAGCCTTATGTTGGGACTGGATCTTAAGCTATCTGCTAGCCAAAAAGCTGAAGGAATAATGGAGAATGAGGGAGATAGGTGTTCTGTCGACAGCTGTAAGTATTATTGTCACAGAGCATTGTAAATAACGTGGTAGAATGAATTTCTGGCCACCAACATAATGCCAGTGATGCTTGCATGCGTCTCGAGAGAGTGGCATTTAGCAATGTTTTGTGTTCTGTGGAAACACTGAATACTGCCCTTATAAATAAATGAGCAGGAAAAAAGTAGTTCAAAAGTCGTGAGTGACTTGCTTTCTTTATATCAGCCAGTGGCATTAAGAAATGTTATATATTTTGCTAAAAAAAATATACATAGTCTATACTAAATAGCATTATCTGACTTGAGAGGCTGTCATGTTGTCAGTTTGGCTTATTGTTCACTCCTAAGGTAAATTACTGTTCTAGTACAGTAGATTCATTTCTAAAATGAGCTGGCTGAACAGGTTGCCCATCACTTTTTAGGTTGGGGCGAGTAATGAAGTGAAGTAATATAGTAATGTGACGAGTAACGTAACTAATTACTTTTAATACCCAGTAATAAGTAAAGTGATTTGATTACTTTTTTTAAGGAGTAATAGGTAAAAAGTAACTCATTACAGTCCCTGAGTAACTTGCCCAAAATTGGTCATTAACTTATAGTCATGTTATTGCATTCAATCAACTTCTCAACCTGTGGCAGTGCAGGACTGCCTGCTTGTTTGGTATTGGTTATGATAACATTGTATTCTCAGAACATGGTGACATTGCTAAAAATTAATTAAATAAGTTATCATAACCAGTAGAAGCAGTGGCACAAGCTACAAAAAGAGTTATAAGTTACAAATCCTAATGACCAGATGTTGGCTGTGATGCACACCATGACAAAGTGGCTTTGCTCACCACTTGTCCCTTACAGGTCATCATACACATTACACCATATTATTTTATACAGGTGTTTGATTTTATAACTTATCGTGGCTCATAATTTAACATGTGAACATTGCACCACTTACTACAACAGGTTGTTTGTGTTTGTAATAATAATAATAATGCATTACATTTATATAGTGCTTTATCATGGAAACTCAAAGTCAATGTTTAGCACCCACCTGGGTGATGCACGGCAGCCATTTAGCGCCAGAAAGCTCACCACACATCAGCTTAAGGCAGAGAAACATTGTGCCAATAACTACAGGGGATGATTAGATGGCCAGATGGTGAAAGCTAGGTTGGGAATTTTGCCATGACACCGGGGAACCCCCTACTCTTTGCGACAATTGCCATGGGATCTTTAATGACCACAGTAAGTCAGGACCTCAGTTTTTCACATCTCATCCGAAGGACGCTGCACTGGGGCATTGGGATCTTATTATTAGGACCAGAGGGAAGACTGCCTCCTACTGGCCTACCAACACCTATTCCAGCAGCAGCTTAGTTTTCCCAGGCGGTCTCCCATCCAGGTACTGGCCAAGCCCAAACCTGCTTAGCTTCGGTCATTCAGCAGTAGCTGAACTAGTTGGTATGGCTGCCTTCGTTTGTGTTGTTACAATTCAAAAGCTAAGCATATGAACATGGTTTAATTGTTTTCCTGTGTTAATACTTACCATTCCACCACGCAGGACAATTGAGGGGCCCGCCTAGCATTTTCTGTTTTACTGTAATGGTGAGGTCATGGATCACATCACAGGGCCAAACCAAGGGATATAGGGATGTCTCTTTTGTTTGCTTTCGGTTGTTGAGTAAATGTGTAAAGATCCCCGACCTGTTTTCAAGTCCTTGGGTGAGGAATGAAATGGTAAAGTCCAAATGTTAAGTGGTTTCCTTGTAGTAAGGTTACTGAGCAGATCAACCTGCATTGGAATGGGATGGGCAGAAGAAAGGATTGGGTGTGAATTGAACACAGACAGCAGGATTTTTGCTCCTAAAGCTAGAGTGAGGCTGTGCTGCTACAAACATGGCCCTTTTGTTAGCAGTGCTATGAGTTGAGTTAAGTCCTTTTGGTTGTTTGAGAAATAAAAAAAAATAAAATTATCACCTCTGGGAACACAAGATATCTGAGTCTGCC
>NC_060160.1:23054887-23065252 GCF_021292245.1 Micropterus dolomieu | reverse complement strand
CGTGGCTCATAATTTAACATGTGAACATTGCACCACTTACTACAACAGGTTGTTTGTGTTTGTAATAATAATAATAATGCATTACATTTATATAGTGCTTTATCATGGAAACTCAAAGTCAATGTTTAGCACCCACCTGGGTGATGCACGGCAGCCATTTAGCGCCAGAAAGCTCACCACACATCAGCTTAAGGCAGAGAAACATTGTGCCAATAACTACAGGGGATGATTAGATGGCCAGATGGTGAAAGCTAGGTTGGGAATTTTGCCATGACACCGGGGAACCCCCTACTCTTTGCGACAATTGCCATGGGATCTTTAATGACCACAGTAAGTCAGGACCTCAGTTTTTCACATCTCATCCGAAGGACGCTGCACTGGGGCATTGGGATCTTATTATTAGGACCAGAGGGAAGACTGCCTCCTACTGGCCTACCAACACCTATTCCAGCAGCAGCTTAGTTTTCCCAGGCGGTCTCCCATCCAGGTACTGGCCAAGCCCAAACCTGCTTAGCTTCGGTCATTCAGCAGTAGCTGAACTAGTTGGTATGGCTGCCTTCGTTTGTGTTGTTACAATTCAAAAGCTAAGCATATGAACATGGTTTAATTGTTTTCCTGTGTTAATACTTACCATTCCACCACGCAGGACAATTGAGGGGCCCGCCTAGCATTTTCTGTTTTACTGTAATGGTGAGGTCATGGATCACATCACAGGGCCAAACCAAGGGATATAGGGATGTCTCTTTTGTTTGCTTTCGGTTGTTGAGTAAATGTGTAAAGATCCCCGACCTGTTTTCAAGTCCTTGGGTGAGGAATGAAATGGTAAAGTCCAAATGTTAAGTGGTTTCCTTGTAGTAAGGTTACTGAGCAGATCAACCTGCATTGGAATGGGATGGGCAGAAGAAAGGATTGGGTGTGAATTGAACACAGACAGCAGGATTTTTGCTCCTAAAGCTAGAGTGAGGCTGTGCTGCTACAAACATGGCCCTTTTGTTAGCAGTGCTATGAGTTGAGTTAAGTCCTTTTGGTTGTTTGAGAAATAAAAAAAAATAAAATTATCACCTCTGGGAACACAAGATATCTGAGTCTGCCTACCTGACACCTTCCTAGCCGCTCTGGCCAGCCTACACCACACACACACACACACACACACACACACACATTTGTTGTCTGACGACCAAAAGACAATGACAATCATTGGCTTTCTTTCTGTTTCAGTGTCGATGGAGACCTCAGAAAACGCTCTGAAAAAGCTACTGTGGATGCATATCGTCTGCACACACAAACAGCATTTTCAGTTTTAGCTGGCAGAAGGAGAGGAGAGAGAAAGGGAACAGGGAACCGGCAGAAGGACAGAAAGATGGAGTGAGAATAGTGAAGGTCGAGCGGGGAAGGAAGAGGATTAGCTTGAGAATAGGGATGCATTGAAAGCAAGGCTGAGAGGTAGAGAAAGACAAGGAAACAGGAGAGAGAAGAAGAGAGACTAGACATAGACTAGAGGAGAGAAAAAAAACGGGCTTGAAAAGCAATTCAAAGCAAAGGTTTGAGAGCCAGAGAAAGACAGGGTAAGGTAGAGAGAGAGAGTGAGAGAGAGAGAGAGACTCCCATCCTGTTAACCACTGAGTGGGAAATGGGATTTTGTGTCACAGCAATTTGCTGCATAGTGCTGGGTTACAGAGGAAGGCTGCTGCTTCTTCTTGACATATAGAGCTTTCAGAGACTATAGCGTGGGACCCATAGGTGCTCTGCTGAAAGTTAAAATGGGTGTCTGAATCATTCAAGGTAAATTGGTTCTGGAAGCCTTGTCTGGTTCCTGCGCTGTGAGTTTGCCTGAACAAAAACTTATTAAGCAAAAAGGCAGGAACATATATAACTACTTACATACATAAAGTGACATTAACAGATCCGTAAGATCTGTCCTTTAGATTTCACAAAACCGGCAAGACTTTCCAGTTGTGCATCAGTATATTTCACCATATAATAAATGTATGCGAAACATAAGATAAATGAATGGAACAGATTTTTCACTGTTAAGCATTGCATGAGATTAAATTCTAGTATATGTGAAATGAAAACGTACGTACGTATGCAACTACTTTTCTTGGTTAGTTTTTAGTTACAGCTTGCTTAGAGTTTTTAATTTGGACACCACACATTTGTAGAACGATAACATGATTGCACTGAAAGTTGTAGTGATGCTCGGTAGCAATTTTAAGTAAAACCAGAAACTTTGCCACCTATGAGACAACAATCTTAGTCTCAGCCCACTGACGTGCTAAATTAAATAGTCTCAATAGTATATTTTGATGACAACCTCCATCCATCCAGATGTAGAAAATTTTGATTTTGAAAGTACATCTGAACTCTGGTGGGTACCTTAGTATAAATAGATAGATAGAATGACATTTAAGGGATGTAAAAGATAACAAACACAATGTTACTCAGCAGGCAAACAGGCATGAGACACTGGCTTGAGTGTATAGTGTCACATGTTTCTGTCCAAACTTAAAAACAAAACTGCATTTACTACAAATAGCTTATTTAGATCCCATTGTCCACCGTCAAATAACTGTTTATTTTCCACTGCTGCTAAAATTGTTAATAATATTGTTTTAGATATCCTGATGACTCTTCTGCGGTTGGATGTATCAGCAAGGATGACGAGGCTAAGTACAGCAGAACCATCTGCAGCTCAATGTGAAAAAGACTAAGGAGCTGGTTGCGCATCTAAGGAGAGCCAAGGCACCAGTGGCCCCAGTTTCCATTCAAAGTGTGGACATTGTGGAGGACTACAAGTCCCTGGGAATGCACATGGAGTGGAATAACTTGGACTGGGCCAAGAACACTCAAGCCCTCTACAAGAAGGGTGTGTGAGATGAGCACGACCCCGACAGTTTCACATGATCGCTCCTGATGTTGCTCCGCTTGTCTGATTGGTGCTCAACTCTCATTGTAAATGATTAACTGGGCGTGTCAGTCGCTTCCTGTCTGAAAAGGACTTTGGTGCTAGCTAGCTTTGAAAACTGCTCAGACTGCGTAGCCTAGTGAAACCAATTTTAGCTGCTGCTGAAAATTTGTCTGGCGAGTATTGCATCATCTGATTGGCTTTTCTTATCGGCCAATTACGATCGATCGGAGCGCCATTACTCAAAATGCACTACAGAAAGTCATTCCTGCCTGTGACCATTCTTTATCACCCAGCATTCTATAATTATTTCTATTCCTTATGCATTGATGTGCAATGTGTGCAACTGTGACAAGAATTTCCCCTTGGGGATCAGTATTTCTGATTTCTGATTAAAATGGAAACATTTCACAAAAAACGAATTCCGTGTGTCTAACTCTAAAAAGAATGAGCAGATGACAAACATTAACAATGCACTTGTCACCTTAGATGAGAATGATCACAACAATACAGAACACAAGAAAGGATCAACACTTAATTACTAGCTGTTTGATAACTATATTCGCATTATCAATGAGAAGAGAAACAGTCACCTATTTGGTTTGTCATTATCCTCCTGTTCTTACATGTGTGCACACTCTGGCACATACATAAAACCTGAGCACATATACGGTTCGCTTTTCACAGCGACAGTGACCGTGTTGGTCATCTGGTTTTGAAGTCAAGGGCTGTCCTTGAAGAACTGGTTTGCTGTATAACAAAGTTGTCTTCTTCATTTCCAGTCACTTTTTTCTCTTTGTAATCTCTGAAAGCAGTGCTATTTTCTCCTTTTCCAGACTGAGTGGTTTCTCCTTTTGGATGCTCTGACAATAATTGACCTGCCCTTCTGGGCTTTTTCACATTCAACACCGTCAGACATTTGTCTTGAGGCATGTTCTTCAGTGAATTAATTGTCACCTCAGCACATCCCAGGCCTCTTAGTTTGGACCAAAAGTTGGAAATTTTACACATTATGTAGCCATTGAAGGGTCCCCGCTCCCTCAGGCATGAATGCTTTTCACAAGGGCTTCTGGACCATATTACATTTTTAAATTTAACCTTTAATTTAGCAGGAATATTCCCATTGAGATTCTGAATCTTTTTTACAATTGAGTCCTGGCTTAGACAGCAGCATTAAAGATCATTGTCAGCTAGGTAGGCTTTAAATTAAATATTTTCTTCTGCCAGTCGTTCCAAAATGTGGGATTTCAGTTTTGCTGAGGAGCTCAAATGAATTCCACTGGCACTGTACTCAGCATCGGCCTTTATTTTCAAATTGCAGTTCACAATCATAGTTGAAACGAGGGACAAGGGACTGTGAAAACTCTTGATGGAGATAAACCAGTAGATGATGCAGGCTTTGTATTATCTATGTCAACTGAGGAGATTGATGAGGATTTTATGGGGTCTTGGACCATTTAGTGCTGATATTTATTTTTAGCAAAACTCTTCTATTATTATAACTTCAACTTTATTTCCACTAAATTCTAACTTTCCTGCCACTTACAAAAAAATGACCTTCACTACAAGGCAATCTTAAAAAAAAGGATTATTTCAAGTACCACTTGCTTTGTAAGATGGACTGAGCACTGAGGGACAGGTAAATCAGAAGGATGAGGAAAAATGTCAGGCTTTTTAAAGTTGATTCAGCCAATCGCCAAGCTGCAAAACACCACTAGACAAACAGCGTTCAATTGCTTTTTGTGTGACTGAGGGTCAAAACCGTTCAAATTGACCTTCAGAAAGGTTGAGGGTCAGGACAAAAGTCATATTAAGTGTTTATAGACAAGTTAATATAATGTAAAGGAAAATACAGGTATCAAAGTAGTGTATGTGCTTCGATTGGATAAACATATTGTGCTAGGCAGAGCTGTTACTGATTTGACGATGAATTGATTGGATTGTAGTTCTCTGGTCGTACCTTCTCATATGTGACATTTTGCAGCTTGTCTTATTACTCACCATCTCAAAACCCTCTGATCACCACCTAAAACCTGTTTATTTTCTTGAGCTATTTGTTCTTCAATCACTTGATCCAGTGATTGATTGTGACTCAGATTTCCCTGCAATAGTTGGTCTAGAAAATACTTTGTGATAGGTTACAACCCTAAAATATAGCTTGTAATAATGTTTTCTTTTAAAAGAAGTGGAAAGAGGGCCTCCTTTCCCTAATTTTTACCCACAGGGTTAGAAATTGGCAACTTCCTTAATAACAGCCAGACCAACTTTTATGCTTTATGACTTAAAAGTGCAACTCTTCCAACCACTCATCTACTTCTGTTGCTGGAATATGAAATATATGTTCCATTTTCAAAAATATTACTGCTATTTTCCGCTCGCTTAGTTCCGTCAGATTTTCAATAGCACCGCCATCACTGTCTGTCACTGTCTGTCACTGACTCTGTTTCAGCTTCAGCAATATGATCAGCAGAACGGCCAGCTATCACATTATTAAACCTCTCTGACACTTGTGCCAGGTCCACAATTGCAACTTACACCTGCTTAAGAATCTTTCACTGTGTGTGTGGATGGTGTTTCCTATTTTCGTACTATACCATAGAAAGTAATATTTCTAATATATCAGTTTAGTATTAGTATTAAAGTATAAGTATAAGTATTAAAATATACAAAATTACATACACTAAAATGTGCAGTGTCACAGTTTGTCTCCCTGTCCTGTCTATCCAGTCACATTTCTGTATCCTCGTGCCTCTTCATAGCCTTTTTTTCTTCCATCCACCAGGTTAGGGGACCCCATGAATCCTGATTTTTTTTTTTGATGGGAGACATAAAGACAATAAATGGCTCCTACACAGAACAGATCTCCATGGACAGATCACGTCAAGCCAATCAACTTCTCTGTAGGTGACAGCGTGAGCACTGCAATTTCTGACTGCATCACCCAAAGAGAGGACAGAGGGAGGGGAGCCAGCGTAACAGCTCGCACACAGGACTGTCAGGGATGGGAGAGAGATAGAGGTTGCTCCTCTCAGCAGGACTTTATTTCTCTGGCAGAGTAATCATGAGGATAAAAAGGTCAAGTCATGAACGCTGGTAGAGGGATGCCTCCATACATGAACAAGAGATTTATTTCTTAGCCAATAAAGGCAACACTTGGGTCTACTGATAAGTGCTGCACCCACAAACCTTGGAGTGTCGCTACACATGTGTGAGTTTTTACATGTAGCACAATCCATTTTGAGAGATAATGCACGAGGAAAGATAGAAAATGTAGCCAAAGCAAAGTTGAACTAGCGTTAACTGTGAGAAACTTGCATGACAAATCTGAGAAAACTACTATTAAAAAGTGCTCGAACTGCCATCTAGTACTCATCCTATACAACTAAATACAGTCATGTAACTTACAGTAATTACTTACAAAGGATGCCAAATGATTCGATGAAAGTACTCTTGCATGTGCTCGTTAGGTTAACATCCCACTCAATGTTCTACAGACTTTCTCGCCTTCCAGTGGGGAAGGAGCATGTGCAACAGCTCACCCTATCAGAGTTATTGTTTCGAGGCACCTCATTCTCACTGGATCGACATTAATTAAATTCATCAGTGTTTTTTTTTGAGACATGCACAACAAACACGAACGAGTCATTTAATGAACATAAACACAATTTATTCATATAATGGGAACACATTCCTAGCTTGCAAGTCAAACAAATGCATTAGTGGATTATTTAGAGTGCAGCAGCCTCCAAATGTTGATAGAAGTCGTTTCAACAAGTCTACATAGCGTTGGTTATTGACCACTAGTAGGGATGCCAACGACTCACTAAAAGACGTGTTCCATATACTGTGTAAGTGATATGGGACTCTGTCTGTGGGAGAGAAATATCACAAGTTAGACTACCATTTGGCCAGCACAATATGACAGTAACATTAATGCAACATTAAGATTGGTATTTATTAATTATATATACAGTGTATTCTATGCATGTTATTTGCATGTGTGTGTGCATGTGCTTGTGACCACACGCATGTGCTGTGTGTATCCAGTTCACTCATTGTCCCTTAGGTTGTGGCAAGTTGATACCTCTCAGGCAGAAATATATGCCTCCCTCAGTATTTCCATTTCAGGAAGTTGGCAACCCTAGCCACTAGCAGTTTAATATATCAGGTTATCTAGCTTCCTCGCAGGAAATGAGCGCTAGTTAGCCAAGCTTGCTATCAGAAAGTGTGCTCTAACAACTTGGCTAAGTAGCGTCCACTCAGCAGTTGGAAGCTAGCTAGCCTAGCTTCCTTTTTCTCTCTCATGTTAGTGTGTTTTCCTTCCCATCATTCTATCGTCTGTTTGTCTCTTTCTGCAGATTTCTCAGTCATTGCCCTTTATCTCTGTAGGTCTGGTGAATGTTAATAATTTAAATCACTGAAAGACAATGCTGTTTCTAAATAGCAACAATACACACACACACACACACACACACACACATACAAATACACACAGCCCTACTGGTAGATGTAATTACATATCATGACTGTCAACTGAAAACCACAATCAATAGAAATTCTGTTACAAAACAAAAATAAGAGCAGTCAGGGTGCATACTCTACAACAGCATTTGCATAACTGACCTGCAAAGTTTGCTAATGCTCATAATGTTTTGGTATGTACATGTGTATACATAATGAATTTTTTTGTCCATAAGTTAAGCAGACTACTGGGAGTTGGCTAAAAGGTTATTAGCCTACAGTCTTTTGTTAGCGTGCGTGTGTGTGTGTGTGTGTGTGTGTGTGTGTGTTTAAAGATGAGAGAACATTGTTTGGCCTTTTACCAAGCACATAATTATTTGTCGATTTGAATACAGAGAATGTTTGGCCCATTACCAAAAAGGTATATGTGCGTGTGTGTGTGTGTGTTTACAGCTTGTCCATTATTTAGCCCTTTATTGAAGGAATAATGTGCATGTAGGTATGCATGTGTTTTCAGATAAGGAAATACATGGCCCTCTACCAAAGGTACACCCATTGTGTTGCTGGGTATTTCTGTTGTGTGCATATGTGTGTTACTGTTTTGCTGACATAAGCACCAAATTGTATTGTGACAGTCGCTGGAGAATAAATATGACTATGAGCCTTTTTTTCCCTTTTTTTTGTGCTTTGCTCAAGGGCACAAAGATGACTAGGTTATCTCAACAAGAACAGGCATTTATGATTGACTAAGATGTTAACGTCATTATCACAGGTGCATTGGTGAGAGCTAAAAATGGACACGCTCCAACATATGCCTCATTCCATCGATCAAGGCATTAACAATACATTGCTGAGTAATGAATTGGAAAATCAAAGCAAGCTTTCTGTAATCTTGCTAGTCATTTGACATTTTAAACAAGCAACAAACAAGCACAGCAAACAAATTATTGACTTAAAGGGAACCTGACCCTGATTCTCTGGCAGCATTCAGTGTGAGGATCTTATTTGATTTGGCTTTTTGTGACCATTGGAGACTTTTTTTTCCCTTTAGGTTGAATGATTTTCCAGGATAGATTATGAGAATGTTATGAAAGCACAGAGGATGCAAGTCACTGTGGCTCGTCTGTTGGATTCATGTAATGTTGACGTTCGAAGAAGTGAGGCTTTCAGATTTTGTGCTCATTACAAATGACTACAGACAATAGCAACCATAAGTAGTCCAGTGCCATCTGGGGACAATAAGCTAAACAGGTGAGGGAACTATACAAAATAAATCATTTAGAGCTACAACATTCTTTAGCTTAAAGAATAAGTCTGGCAATATTCTATATTTATTTACAGATTACGGAGCAATATAGCAAAAAAAAAGGTGATTTTTACCTGCAATGTTGCAAGTGAATAAGCAACCGTTTCCACCAGATGTACAGCTGTGAAGTGCTACTTCTGAGGTTTCTTAATTCTAAGCTCATATAGAAAAATACTTTTTATGTAACATTCAACACTTACACTCAGACAACTGTGTGGTTTTTTTTTACCCCAGGAGTAAACATTAGCAGTTTTGGGGGAAAATGGAGATTAAAAGTGCGATCATACACAAAAAAGCTAAGATTTTGAAGCAAAATCAATTCCTTTTAATGAAATGGTTGTGGTCAGTGGATTTGCTCCTGGGGGTGTAAGTAAATCCACCCAAAACATTTGCATAAAATTTAACTTTGGTGAACACTGACATGCAAATTTGCATGGTTGACCTATAGCAAACCATCTTGACAGTGCTGACCTTTGAGAGCCAGAGAGTCCAGTTAGAGACGAAGCTAACGACCCCTCCTTCAACAGCACAGTACAGAGAAAACAGAAGCTTGGCGGGCAATTGAGAAATATACAACTCAATGCATCTGCTTAACTTCATGGAATGTCTGTCCAGTCCTTTTGTAAAAATGAATGCACAAACAATTATTGTCATTTTCTGGGAGTGTAGTTTGCAGCAACATAAGAAAACCATCAATTGATTGCATTGCAACCTCACAACAGAGGGGATATGGACAGAAGTGTGGACGTGATATAAACCATCTCTGATCATGAAGCCTATGTTCCTCTGTAGCTCTGTGGTTTATCAGTGTAGTGTCAGAACTACACTGCAGACTGTATACTGTTAACAGACAGAGAGACGCTGTCTCCTCTATGAAAATGCCTGGACTGTGTGTGAGACCTTTCAGATGTGTAGAAAAACACAGAACATGAATTAACATTAGATCCTGACCAATCCTGTCGGAATGTTGGTAGATTTTAATAATAAATGAAGTTACGCTGCTGCACCTCATGCGTAAATGCACACAGCATCTCTCTTACCATCGGAGTAATGCGCAACTAAAATAACAAAAAACAGTGAAATACTGCGTTGACTTGTTTTTTTGGTGCAGTCACTTTCTGCTGCCTCAAGATAGCAATGCGCCAACAATTTACCTGACCACACTTCATTTTAAGAGCAACACTCCCATGGGGGCACAGAAGGGCGCAAGTGCATTTGCTACTTAAACACCTAAGAGCTTGGCGTGAAAACAACAACCGCGTCGGTTGGAAACTAGCAATGACGCTGTTCTTTACAAATGGAGAATTAATGTGGGTGATAATCTCTGACCACATTCAGCACAGAAAAGAAATATGAACACATTACTTCACTTAATTTATATTCTTTTGATAACTGTTTATCTTTTTGTTTGTTTTTTGGCTTTGTGTTTTTCAGTATTCAATGCTGAATTCAGTACCAATTTGGGGCTCAAAGTAATAAATGACAGCTTTTTTGTCTTCAGTGACTGTGTCTGAGTGTTCATGTTTCTTGTGAAAATTTGCTCAAAAGTCTCAAGTGATGGTTTAAACTCTGATGAAGATGGATTTGTCCTTTTGAAGAGCTCTGCAATCATTAGAACACAGACACTTTAGATATAATGGCACCAAGTAAAGCACATGAAGGCTTTGCTAAGTAACTATATATATATATATAT
>NC_060160.1:23048438-23054787 GCF_021292245.1 Micropterus dolomieu | reverse complement strand
GGCAATTGAGAAATATACAACTCAATGCATCTGCTTAACTTCATGGAATGTCTGTCCAGTCCTTTTGTAAAAATGAATGCACAAACAATTATTGTCATTTTCTGGGAGTGTAGTTTGCAGCAACATAAGAAAACCATCAATTGATTGCATTGCAACCTCACAACAGAGGGGATATGGACAGAAGTGTGGACGTGATATAAACCATCTCTGATCATGAAGCCTATGTTCCTCTGTAGCTCTGTGGTTTATCAGTGTAGTGTCAGAACTACACTGCAGACTGTATACTGTTAACAGACAGAGAGACGCTGTCTCCTCTATGAAAATGCCTGGACTGTGTGTGAGACCTTTCAGATGTGTAGAAAAACACAGAACATGAATTAACATTAGATCCTGACCAATCCTGTCGGAATGTTGGTAGATTTTAATAATAAATGAAGTTACGCTGCTGCACCTCATGCGTAAATGCACACAGCATCTCTCTTACCATCGGAGTAATGCGCAACTAAAATAACAAAAAACAGTGAAATACTGCGTTGACTTGTTTTTTTGGTGCAGTCACTTTCTGCTGCCTCAAGATAGCAATGCGCCAACAATTTACCTGACCACACTTCATTTTAAGAGCAACACTCCCATGGGGGCACAGAAGGGCGCAAGTGCATTTGCTACTTAAACACCTAAGAGCTTGGCGTGAAAACAACAACCGCGTCGGTTGGAAACTAGCAATGACGCTGTTCTTTACAAATGGAGAATTAATGTGGGTGATAATCTCTGACCACATTCAGCACAGAAAAGAAATATGAACACATTACTTCACTTAATTTATATTCTTTTGATAACTGTTTATCTTTTTGTTTGTTTTTTGGCTTTGTGTTTTTCAGTATTCAATGCTGAATTCAGTACCAATTTGGGGCTCAAAGTAATAAATGACAGCTTTTTTGTCTTCAGTGACTGTGTCTGAGTGTTCATGTTTCTTGTGAAAATTTGCTCAAAAGTCTCAAGTGATGGTTTAAACTCTGATGAAGATGGATTTGTCCTTTTGAAGAGCTCTGCAATCATTAGAACACAGACACTTTAGATATAATGGCACCAAGTAAAGCACATGAAGTATATATATATATATATATATATATATATATATATATGTGTGTGTGTGTGTGTGTGTGTGTGTGTGTGTGTGTGTGTGTGTGTGAGTAGGTATATCTTGTGTTAAGGATGTCTGATCTTTTGGGCTCTTGTAAGAGTAATCTATTTTTTTTCTACTGTTATATTATTATGTAGATTGCATTTGGGAGCTACACTGAGGCAAATTCAAACGGACTTTCTTGACATAACAAGGCATTTAATCTTTAGTCTAGTTGGCATTCTTCAACATAGTTAATGGAATGTGTCAGCTACAGCTTATCTTGTCACCTAGCGATCATTAATTAGTGAATATTTAGCTTTCTAGCGCCATGGCTCCAGGGATGACAATATTATTCAGTCGGTCCACCACTTTGGTCCCAACTAAAATATCTCAAAAACTATTTCATGGAACACAATGACATTTTAGCTTGCTCTTTACCTTAAAATCGCCCAGTGAGACATTCATACTAGGCCTGTTGTTTTGCAGAACTAATATTTACATAAGTGCTGTCATCTATAGTGCTGTAGTGTAAGGCAGCAGAGATTATGAAAACATAAATTTTTTAATACTCTCTGCTGTAGTGTTTGCAGTATGATTCATCCGTTCAGTTTATTTGATGACCATACATAATTTTATTTACAGTTGAATTATTTTACTTATTTATTATTACTCCACAGAAGTCGCTCCACGTTACACATTGATTTATGACTCAGAGGAAACAGGCATCGGCCATTACTTATGACTGAGGTGACAATTAATATCTTGTTGTGATATTGAAGGACTAAACTATCAGCCAGCGAGAGTTTCTACATGACTGACAAAGAAAAAAAGAGACAACTCACCAAGCATCCCGTTGAAGGAGGACTGGGGATCTCAGAGCAGCTGGTTATTTTTGCAGTATCTACAGCTTGCAGTCGCCTCGTTTCCAACCTTCAGTGGTTTTAAAGTATATTATATTGTTAAGGTTTATATTGTGTGTTTCTTTGTATAAAGTATTTTGTAATTGCTTATGCCTCAAAAGTATAGAAAATGGCTATTATTCCCAACAAACCAGAACAGTAATATTGGTGGCTTCAGCACCTTCTAGGGGTCCACCCGCCTCAAAGCCATGCTGTTCCAAAATGGTAACAAGTACCCGCCTCTTCCCCTGCCTCATTCGGTGCACCTCAACAAGGATTACAACAGCATCAAAACCTTGCTCGACGTCTTGAAGTTTGATGAGTACAGCTTAGAGGTCATAGGAGACTTCTTTCTTTGGGACAATAGGCACACTACTACAAGTGGGACTGGCCACAGACTTCTCTGTGGGGAGGAACAACATCAAGTGGGAGCCATTGGTGGACCCCCAGAAGGTGCTGATGCCACCACTGCACATCAAATTGTGCCTTATGAAACAATTTGTCAGAGCTCTAGATAAGGAGTCGGCAGCCTTCAAGTACCTTCAAGACTTCTTCCCTGAGCGGTCTGAGGCAAAGATCAAAGCCGGTGTATAAATGCATATATAAATACCTGTTAATTTTTATTCATATGTTGTTTATTCTGACTTTATGTGAGAAAAAAAGTCAAACAAATTAACCCATTTCTCATTAGAAATAGGTACATTTCAAAATATCAGGTTTGTGGGGAATAATAGCCAATTTCTGTTCTTTTGAGGTTTAAGCAATAAGGAAATAACACTTACTACCCAGCAACTAAACAAAAGTTACACAGCGTAGTTCAAGTAGTTTTGAATGTGTGTGAGGATCAGAAATACAGCATTTCATTTGTGTTTCACACTGCTTTGTGGTAACACTGCTTCACATGAACTGCAGTTCTGGCTCTGGCCGCTGTCCCAAAATCACCACACAGCCCAACACTGTTACTAGAGGCTTGTTCATAACCCTAAAAAAAGAATAAGGGGATAACAAAAATGAATGCTGCACATAAAAGAGCAATGAAAGAAAATAACAAACCCTTGGAAAATAAAGTAGAATGCAAAATGGAAGAGCAAAATGAAATACACTTTACCGAGAGTAAGACAGAATGGGCAAATATGCAAAATATGCAAAGGTTTTTAATCAGTGTACAGTGAATCAATTAACAGGCTAAAGAGAACAAGGGTACAATAGAGCAGTTTGTACTTGTGCCAGCAGTAGTTTTTATTAATGAACTGTCCTTCATTTGCTTTAATTTAATCCATGTTTTAACCCAACTCAAGACAAACATGCACAGTTATACAGAAAGTTAGCTAACAAACACTGCTATAAAAACTGACAGACAACACAAACACACATGCACAATTAAAATCCACCCACTCTACACACAGCAGGTTTTTTGTGTTGGAGTGGGGGGATTTTAATTGTGTTTTATTACACACTCATTTATGATGTCTGACATGTGTGTATTTTCCATTCCCCCCCCCCTATGTTTTAACGTGTGTCTCTCTCCTGTCATGTCTATGTATGTATATGTATGTGAGGGTAAGCATTCACCAATACATTTGAAAAGAGGCCATTTTTCTGTTATTTTTCCTCTTTGTGTCTCTTAAAGAGGCTTATGTCTGTTCATGGTTGATCACCAGTCGGATGGTGACAGGCAATAACAGAGCAGATTATGAAAGAACAATCTTAAAAACAATCCTAAATCATTGAAGGTATTGTATTTCACAAAGAAATACTCAAACAATGCAGCATCCTTCAAACGTTATTACTACCCTGTTTAGCTGACAGCTGAATATGTAATGTAAAGATATTTTTTCATATTGTAATTATTTTTTAATGATCTGGTTGATGTTAGCTCTGACTTTTGTTTGTTATCTAGCTAATGAGACTGTGAAAAGCATTAATGATGACCCAGTAAACAATGTCAGCCAAAAGCAGAGCCATGGCATAAGGACACCTATTTGAATCATTAGTTATTAGGTACAGCTGTGCACTTCCATGACTAGTCACCAGCCACGTTTACATCCAAATGCAGCACACATTTTAACCAGATTTACAAAGTCATCTGCCAAAGATAATGAAAAAGAAGGCTGATTGGCCAATCGCAGCGCAGTATAGTCAGTCAGTACTCGCTCTGACTGAGGCCCAACACTTTCATGGCTGTGCTCCATTGACTCTAATGCAAAAAGAGTTGTTTTCCAAGATATGGTCAAATGCTGTTCCCGGGGTAATAATTACAATCACTACCCAGAGAGGTTGAAAGGAGAAGTATGATTTATTCCCTTTCCAAAACCTAAAAGAAATCCAGGAAAATGTAGGCTGTGGATTGTTCCTAATGTAATGTTAGTTAGCTATAATGTAAGGCTAGCTAACTTCCTACTGAATGTAACATTATAAAGCCCTACTGTTCTGCTTTTTAATGATTGTAATAGTGAACGGAGACCTACTCAGCTGTTCAGGAACAGTATTAATCCTTAATATCGTTGTCCTCTTTCTCAATAGTCAGGTGATACGGTGTTTCACTTTTACTCTGTGAACTCTGTGAGCGGTAGGCTTTAGCTTCTATCATTATTTTTTTCACTTCAGTTTGACAGCCTGAATACAATCTTCAAATGCAACTAGAAAACTGCCTGCTTCTTTCTGAGACAATATGTCTGAGAGACAATATGTCTCCAGGGAGTGCAGTTACAGAGAGTGGCAGTGCCATGATAAAAGTCTGTCAGCAACAGTAACTAAGGGGGAGTGGCTTAGCGAAGGGTCAGTTTCCATCTATTACTGTTCTGCAAATATTAGGAGTTGGTTCATCAGGATGAACAGCTGGTGGTACCACTTTTCAAGTCAAGTGCCATTAAATAATTGCAGAAGAAGACACTAGATGAATTGAGAATGTAGAAATGGGATTTATGCTGTACTTTGTATTTATTTTTACACCAACCTACCTCAGGAAAGGATGCTCTTTTGCGATATTTTGAATTTTTTTTCATCCAAATTTTGTCAGTGTTTCCACTGTTTTCTTCATGTGTAAATTGAAAATATTCATAAAAACAGGTCTTTTGAGCAAAGTTGCTGTTACATGTAGTGGTACAGGGAAGCTCTTCTTCAGCTAGGAAGAAGCTGCTGATAAAAGGGAGCAGGCCTGTGTGTGTGTGTGCGTGTGTCGGGGGGGACAAGGAAGTGAGCAGGGTCCTTCTCATCAGTGATTGGGTAAGTCATGGACACCTCACGCTGTAACAGTCAAAGGGTTGGGGCTAATCAATACACACACACACACACACACACGGACCACAGGCTGTTTTGCAGGCAGCTGTAATCAGTCAGTGGCTGTGGCAGCCTGCAATGGCAGATTGATTCTCTCTCTTCCCTCTTACTTCTTTTTCAGACTCTCTGTTACCCTTTTCTCTTCTTCTCTTTGACTGGCTGACTTGCTCTTTGTCTCTGTCTTTCCATTAATTTTTGTTTCTCTACCACGGCTCTTTTCTTTTTCTCTCCTCACTTTTCATCACATCCCATTCCCTCAGGGCTCTCTGCTACTTTCCATGCCTCGCTCTCTGTTTGTTCCAAGTGTTCTATGGACTCAGAAGAGAATAATGTTTGTTTGTTTTTTTATTTCTATATCACCATATAATAAAGCTAACCTGTAGCAAAAAGTAATTATTTTATCTACACATAACTGCAATCCCAATGTAGTGATAATGTTGTAAGTAAGACTGAGTCAAAGGTACCCTGTAGAGCTTTCTTGTAAACAAACAAAGCTATGTTTACATTTAGTGTTGCTCATCGCAAGTTACGATGTAAGTGACATTAGTTAACTTACGTGTTAACTGACATACGTAGTTATTTAAACGCAAACCATGATCTTTTCCTAACCTTAACTAAGTAGTTTTGTTGTCTAAACCCAATCAAGTATTTTCTGTGCCTAAACCTAACCAAACTGCAATGTTTGACGACTTTGATAACGCACGTTTCAAAATGGCGTTTTATTTTGAAAGTCTAACCAGACTTTGCATATTTATTGTTGCTATCTTTATGTTTGTTGTTGCTAAGAGTTGCTAACTTGACCGCGGATCCCTTAACATCAATAATTGACCCAAAAAGGCTACCCAAGTCCCTAAAAAGCGACGACAAAGGGCCTAGACCAAGCGTCAATATGTGACGAGTCTGGAGTGAGAACGTGTTGACCGGATACCTTTTAAATCTGTTGCACCTCTGACCACACCCAGTATCATTGAACAGAGCGGCTGGGCGTTGAAACTGTGTAGCTGATGCAATGATGAAAATTTGAAAATAGAAGTTCTCCGAGATGGAT
>NC_060160.1:23043731-23048338 GCF_021292245.1 Micropterus dolomieu | reverse complement strand
AGATGGGTGAAAAACTTGTCAGATAGGGAACTCACCCAACCAGAGAAAGACGTTCTGGCCAAAGGATTAAACTTTGCCATTACACCACAGCAACTACCAATAGTAGACCTCATCACAGCCACAGAATCGGCCATTAGGAAAAACAAATTAACAGAAACAGAAGCGGAACAGCTCAGACTAAAGGTATCTGCAGCTCTTTCTAATGCGAAGGCCCCCCCTTCCAA
The DNA here is from genome assembly GCF_021292245.1 of Micropterus dolomieu. Lineage (NCBI taxonomy): Eukaryota > Metazoa > Chordata > Actinopteri > Centrarchiformes > Centrarchidae > Micropterus > Micropterus dolomieu. The sequence continues at coordinate 23,048,114 of NC_060160.1, read as the reverse complement.
CCTCACCATCCAAGAAAGGAAGGCTGTGACATCTCTGAGCAAGGATCAAAACATCACTATCCTAACTGCTGACAAAGGAAGATGCACAGTAGTCCTTTACACAGCGGACTACCAGAACAAAGTCAACACACTACTAATGGAAACAAACACATATGAGACACTGAGACGAGACCCAACCAGCGGATACAAGAAAAAGGCCATAGAATGTCTACAACAGCTGCAGAAGGACAACACCATCACCCGTGAACAATATTACCATTTGTATCCTGGAGAAGCCATTCCATGCATTTACGGACTACCCAAGATACACAAAGAAGAAGCCCCACTCAGGCCGATTATCAGCAGCATTAACTCAGTCACCTACAACATTGCCAAACACATTTCTACCATCTTAGCTCCTTTGGTGGGAAACACGCCTCACCACATTCAAAACTATTGACTTTGTAAACAAAGTTTGAGGACTAAAACTGGATCCAGGTGAAACCATGGTATCCTATGACGTGACTTCTTTGTTCACCTGCATCCCCACCATAGAGGCAGTAGAACACCACCGAGCCACTGGTACAGATATGTGGACAACACCTGGGTCAAAATTAAAAGCCAGGAAGTGCAAGCCTTCACAGAACACATCAACTCTGTGGACAGTAACATCAAGTTCACACGAGAAGATGTTCACAACAACAGTTTGGCCTTCCTGGACTGCGCTGTACACATTGAAGAGGACAGGAGCCTGCAGATTGGTGTTTACAGAAAACCCACACACACAGACCAATACCTACTCTTCGATTCACACCACCCACTGGAGCACAAGCTAGGGGTCATGAGAACACTACACCACAGAGCGGAAAACATACCCACAAGCGCCCAAGCCAGAGAGAAGGAACAGAACCACCTGAAGGGGGCACTTACAGCCTGTGGATACCCTAAATGGACATTTGTGAAAACAGCCACAAGATCCAAGAAGAACAAAACTACAGGGGAGGAGGAAAAGAAGGTCAAACGCAACAACATTGTGATTCCATACGTGTCTGGAGTATCAGAGAGACTCAGGAGGATTTTCAACAAACACAACATCCCTGTGTTTTTTAAACCCAAGAACACACTAAGACAGATGCTGGTACACCCAAAGACCGCACACCCAAACACAAGAAAAGCAATCTAGTGTATGCGGTCCAGTGCAGTGAGGAATGCACAGACCTGTATATTGGGGAGACTAAACAACCACTACACAAATGCATGGCTCAACACAGAAGGGCCAACTCCTCAGGTCAAGACTCTGCAGTCTACTTACATCTGAAGGACAGAGGACATTCTTCCCAGGAAACTCAACAAACGTAACCTATTGGCCTCAGGTGAAGATACCAACGATGGTCGTTCAGTCTTGGCCACCGGTAGTCCCAACGACTGTAACGACTGTCGTCACAGCAACAAGGAACACTAACAAACCAGCAGTATCGATGACCCTGGCAAACGACCCCACTGAGGTTAAATAGCCGAGTTTCCCTGCCAGTCAGTCAGAACTGAAGAAGTCCTTTGGATGAGGGACGAAATGTCTTCCAGTATCTTCAACCAAGTCCAGTTGCCCTTGATTTTAACCTTTGTTGGATAACTATGACCTGGATGACTGAGAATCTTCATAGACATTTTCAGAATAATACATTTCTTTCTTTTTATGAATCACACACTCTAAAGAAAATGTGCACTGGCATGAAAGCGGATGCCGCCCAAATGTAGATGAGTTCGATGTCTATGCATCCTATAATGTGGCATCTTTGCAGATCAAAAACAGGTATTGATGAATTCCAAACTTCCCGGCTCAGCTTCTGTCCACATTAACCCCAAGTGTATCTCATATTTCGAAGCTTTAAAGCAGCATGGGCAACTACTAGTATGACTGTGGCTGTTGGATAGTTCTGGATAGTGTTTGCTAGTAATCACAAGCTACTTGGCCACCTTTAAATTTGTTTTTTTGATGAACTGGCAGTGAGGGAGGTGGTTAAAGCAGCAAAACACACACTCAGACAACCAAGATCAGAGAAATGAATATGGGTTACAGTGTGCGGGATGCTTGGGTGTGTCTGTGTTCATGTCCCTTTTAAAGCAGTTCTTTGCAAAGTAAGCTCAGTGATGCTTCAGTTATTCATTGTCTGTACTGATGTCTCTTTTTTCCTCAATTTAGCGCCCACTCTCGCAGCCCCCCTCTCCATTTTTCTAATGTTATCAGTGCATCACATCCTCTCTGTCAGCACCCCCGCCCCCCTTACTCTGTCGTGTTCTGATTGACAAGTGTGATGGTGTTTGCCTCTCCCATCCGTGACCTTCAACTCTCAGAGATGCACACACAAACATACACACACAGCACACAGCAAAACTGCTAATGGCTTCTACCTCGACTATGACTCTGTCCATAAGGAATTACAGTCCTTGTACACCAGAAAGGAAACCTGCAAAAAGACAGAGACAAAAGATTCAGCATTCACACCAATAAAGCAAAGAAAGAAAAAGTTCAGGACTTTCTAGACAGGAAGTGGTAGACATAGTCAGAATATTGTCATATATTTAAAATTTTGTTCTACATTCTCATTGCTTATTTTGATTGTTACAGCATACAATTTTCATTATTCCGTTAATGTTTATAGAGTGATGTGCTTGAGTCATCTACTTCTTTGGAGCTTTTCCTGGATGGAAATACATTACCCTCACAATGGAAATGTTTCAGACTTAAGCCATGCATACTGCCCAGTATGCCTTGCACCGCTGCAGTTGACATTGTCTGTAGCCTTATATTTAGTGTCCATGAGAGTAGCATCTATCTTCTCATCTAACTGTCAACAAGACAGCAAATAAACTTATTTCCCCAGAGATATTCCTTCAATGAAGAGACGCAAGTTGAAGCGAACAGATCCATTCATTTTTTTTTTTACCATAAAGACAAAGACGTGTCTGCACAAGTTGCAAACTGTATGCTTGAAATGAGGCTTTATGGCTGTTTTTGATTGTTAAAGCAATAATTTGTCACATGAGTTTACATCACTCTTTTTTTATTTTCGAAAAAAGTAAAATGCAGACAGCACGAACAAGACATTCTCACTCCAAACTCGTCACACATGGACGCCTGTTCAAGACCCCTTGATGCTTTTTAATGCTCTGGGTACCCCTTGTGCGCTGTTTTTGGACTTGTATGGCTTTACGGTCAAGTTAGCAACAGTAAATATGCAATGCCAGGTCATGTTAGTAATAATAAATATGCATCGTCCGTTTAGGCTTTCAAAATAAAACCAGTGGTTACCGTTTTGGTTAGGTACCAAAAATATGTGGTTAGGCCAGTGTCTTTTTTCAATTCACTGCAATGGGAGCGCCGCATTTTTACAATATGGTTAAAATGTCAGCACCGTGACGAGGCACTGAGCATCTTTTTCCGGTCGCCGAGAGTTGAAAAATGTTCAACTTTGGGAAAAACGCTGCGCTCGTCACAGTCACTTTTTACTGAAACGAAACGCTGAGGTATTTCCTGTTGCGCTAAATCTCATGAACCCACGAACGGCGAGTCTGTCCCCTCGCTTTACATGTTTCAGCCTTCTCCTCATGCAGAGCAACGGCCAGAGCAAGTAGGTCTATGTATTTTGTGGTGACATTTTTACATTCAGTAAAATTAAGTAACCTACTTTGCAGCACATCACCTCCAAGGAAATTCTGTATTGGTGGACACAGGATATCAGAAGGATACCAAAAGACATCTCCTCACTGGCAGGGTTGGGGAGTAACGGATTACATGCAACGGCCGCACGTAATCAGGATACAAAAAAAGTAACTGTATTCACACAGTTACAGTACAGAAAAAGAGGTAATCAGATTACAAGAACATTTTGTAAAATTGGGGATTACTTATAGGGGATAGATTCTATGAAACAGTTATACAGTGGGGGAAATAAGTATTTGACCCCTTGCTGATTTTGCAGGTTTGCCCACTTACAAAGAATGCAACGATCTATAATTTTAATCATATGTACATTCTAACAGTGAAAGACAGAATCCCAAAGAAAATTCCAGAAAATCACATCATATGAATTTATTAAAATTGATAACCATCTGATGAGGAAAAACAAGTATTTGACCCCCTGGACAAACAGCATGTTAATATTTTGTAGAAAAGCCATTATTGGCCAGCACAGATGTCAAACGGTTTTTATAGTTGGTGACAAGGTTTGTGCACATTTCGGCAGGGATGTTGGCCCACTCCTCCCTGCAGACAGCCTCCAAATCATTCAGGTTCCGAGGTTGTCGCCTGGCAACTCGAATTTTAAGCTCCCTCCAAAGATTTTCAATTGGATTCAGGTCTGGAGACTGGCTAGGCCACTCCAGAACCTTGATGTGCTTCTTCTT
>NC_060160.1:23011666-23043631 GCF_021292245.1 Micropterus dolomieu | reverse complement strand
TTCCATTTCCTGATAACTGCACCGACAGTTGATCTTTTCTCTCCAAGTTGCTTTCCGATTCTCTTGTAGCCCATCCCAGCCTTGTGCAGATCAACAATCTTGTCCCTGATGTCCGTAGAAAGCTCTTCGGTCTTGCCCATGGTGGTGATGTTGGATGCTGGTTGTTTGGGTGTTGACAGGTGTCTTTTATACAGGTAATGAGGTGAGGCAGGTGTATTTGATGTAGATAATTGGTTGGGATTGGGGCTGTGTCTTAAAGAAAGACTAACTGGCTTGTAGGAGCCAGAATACTTGCTGTTTGGTAGGGGGTCATATACTTGTTTTTCCTCATCAGATGGTCATCAATTTTTATAAATTCATATGATGTGATTTTCTGGAATTTTCTTTGGGATTCTGTCTTTCACTGTTAGAATGTACATATGATTAAAATTGTAGATTGTTGCATTCTTTGTAAGTGGGCAAACCTGCAAAATCAGCAAGGGGTCAAATACTTTTTTCCCCCACTGTATACCAGGAAGCTCTGTGTGAATCATCCCGGTACTAGATTCCCTGTTGGTCTCTGAGGCTGTGTTCGGTCCTGTTCATGTCATGTTCACTGGGAGGCTGCTGAGCGAGGTTTCGTGGGCCGCTCGCCCGGCTCCGGTTCCCAATCAGGCCGCTCCATCATTCCCTGCTGGGCCCCCCACCCCTGTCCTGAAAACCTTCAGTGCTGTATAAATGAGTCATCAACATTTAAAAAATTTCCAAATGACAAACTCTTAAATATCATCAAGAATACCTACGAAACACATTTTTTGTCATTGATTGGCCAGATACTGCCATAGTGGTGACATAGTGCAAAGCATATAAACATTTAAACATGGATTTTGATTTCATGGGAAGGGAAGATTTTGTGCATGTTTCTCTAAAAATACACTAAGCACAAAACGCACCACTGATACTCTCTTGTCTTCATTTGCCATTGAAGTAATCCAAAAGTAACTAAAAGTAATCAGGTTACATTACTTTTATTTTGTGGTTCTTGAATTACGTTACTGATTACATTTTAATTTTACCGGATTACATTTTTAAAGTAATCCTCCCAACCCTGCTCACTGGGCGTGTAGCATTTATTTCTTGCATTTTGTTAATTAGCTTAACAACATATGTGATTTATACAGATTTTGAAGTCTAAGAATGTCCAAGCATTATGGAGTAAGTGTTTGAATTATGCTGAGTGGAGCAGTCCTTAGTGATCTGTCAAAGCAAGGAGGCACACAGACGCCATAAAAGAAATGTAGAGGTAGTGTATCCTTGGGTTGTAGACAGGCCAATCTCACCAGTCAGTGCAAAGTCTGGATCCTTTCCTCTCTCCCACTCCTCTCTTCTCATACCCCTTTCTTTCTTCCTTTTCTTATCCACTGTCTCTCCATCTGCCAGCTTTCATTTTCAAGTGTCGTTTACTGTGGTGAGGCACAAAGGTGCTTATGACAGACAGAAATATTCTTGCAGGGGCAAAAATCCAACACATACAGGCGACGCAAACATCAGTGGATTTTGCTAAAACCTGAATAATAAAATTACTTTTTTTTGCTCTCTCCCACTAAGACTTTCATGAATGCCTTCTTTTGATTCCACTGTCCCCCTTTCATCCTGCCTCCCTTCCCACTTTCTGTCCGCATCTCCTGCTCTTTCTTGCTGCTTTCTCTCTTTAATGACACTATTATCCTCACTTAGTCATCTGAGTCTCTCTGCCTAAAATCCCTGTCCCTAAGAGCTGCATTAGAGAGAAAGGAAGCTCGAGAGGGAGAATTAGACTGAGGTCTGGGTCCCAGCTCTTGTGGGACTACAGGAGAGAAGAGGCTCAAAAAGCACATTACCGTGCAGATTGTAGTTTTTTATTCTTCTCAGATTAATTGTGATACCTTTAATCACAACTGCATCCTAAATTGATTATTACACACTGACAATGACTTGAATTTAAAAGCTAAAAGGCAAACATATAATGAGAAAAGGCATACATGGAATCTAGAAATTTCCACCTCTGGGCCAATCAGTAACAATACTGTCATGTTCTTCGAATTATAATGTTTTAGAAATGATGTGCACATGGCACATGGGCCCTGTTGGTGTTACTGTTTAAAATATGTCAGTCCCAGGCCACAGTTATTTCAAGTAATGGATGGCTAATTAGATGGGCAGGATGGGGCGTATGGTTGAACAGAGTAGTCACGTCTGAGGAGAAGAGATCAGCTACCCCTGTTGGTCATATGACCCTGGCCCAGCTGGATAAGACCCAGTGACTAACTACTGTAGGCCTACTGCAAGCCAAAAAAAGCATTTTGCCCATAGACAATGATTATAAAGCACATAACATATCTCATTACACGTGTTTAAACCATGAAGGTTTAATATCATTTAATATAATATTTAAGATAGTTTAAGCCAGGCACTGGGTGACCAGCTTTCAGTGGGAAAAAAGAACATACTCTTGGGCGTCTAAACCATCCATGTTATAGATGACAAGTGAAATTGGATGTGGGGGAAGAAGAAGAAAATGTGCTATATTCAAGACACGTCTGTCAGGGTTTTGAATGAGGTGCAACAGGAGAGAGACCAAACGCAAGACACTGGAGAGCCGACGTCAAGTTCAGGATTTTAATCCAAACCAAAAAGCAAGCATTAAAGCTTACAGGTTGCGGAGACAGGTACATCCAAAATGATGAACAGGTAGTTCCAAGAACAGGCAGGACACACATCACACTACACATGACAACGTCAACCAAGTTAGACAGCCAATGGTCAAACAATATATTTTAGCTATTTCTGTCAGACAAACATAAACACCAGGCACGTGCACACATAGACATAAAAAGGGGCTTCAGCAAATGCCCTTTTTCTGGGGTGCTTTTAAAAAAAAAATGTATATACAGTGTATGCCCTCTCTCTCTCTACCACTTGCTCGATACGTGTCTCCCCACAGCAGCACAACACACAGACAGACAGGCAGCAGCCCCTCGCAGCTTCTGGCTTGTGTTAAGTTGAGTGGTGATGAACAAAAGACTAAACTACAAGTACCTCCAGTTTACCGCTGATTAAAAAAAAAAACAAAAGGCAAATATATGTCCATTCTATTAGTTTCCCATATTCTGATAGATCTTGATACAGACAGCCCTCCCTCAAATGTGAAATTAAATCCATGTATTATGTGTGTGGTAAATGTAAAATAATAGCAACAATAATAATATATTTGATCAATACATTGATGTATTCAGGCAATTCAGTATTCTATTGCTTGGCTGTGTGAAGCTGAAGGTTATCTTTACTCATTTGGCATCTTGCTTGTGAAACAAAAAGTAAAAGTATTTAAATAACTTTTACTTTAATCATACCTGCAGCCACAGTTCAGTGTAAAGATTTTTATTTATTTTAAGTGTTATGTATTCCAATAACACCAAAGGAAACAATGTATTGCCTTGTGAAAAACAAACAAATTATTAATGAAACTATGTCCCTCTCCTTGGTGCAGTCATTGATTCTATTTATACACTAGCAGCATAGAAAACATGCACATTGTGGCATAGTTTCCTATGCTGTTGCCTGCTCCTGTGATAAACCTAGAGAATACTAAAGAAGACTGTGGTCTCTGTGTGAACTGATTATTTGGTAAAAAAGTAAAAACGTTGAGTATAAGTATTAAATAATTGCGTGAGTGTGAGGGAATTAAAATAAATTGGAAGGAAGTTAGAGTTGTGTTAAAGTATTTAATGTTTTGTTTAAAAAAAAGATTATGAGAAGTGGCCTTTTTTTCAATTGAGCCCCTGCCCACAAAAAAGTCTGTGCACGTCCCTGATAAACACACACACACACACACACACACACACACACACACACACACACACACACACACTCTACTGTGTTCACAGTAGTAAGTCAAAACAGCCACCATTCCCTCTTGTTGCAAAAACATGGGAGGAGGGAGGAGGGGTAAAGGGAGAGCAAGACAGAGGTGGGTTAAGGCAGAGAAAGAGAGAGAGTAAGACAGAAGATAACTGAATGGAAGCGTATAAAGTAAAACAAATCAGTGAGTCCTGCTGTTATACAAATTTAAATAAGCTCCTTCAGAGCAAGACTCCCCCATGATGAGAAGAGAGTGGAGACAGAACCTAAAAACAGTGAAAATCCTTCTGTCAGACCTGAATATAAATCAGCATGTCTAGAACAAAACCCACTCTGCCACAGCAAGAAATAGAAAAATGTTTTATACCTTAATGTCATTCCTGCATTTAAATCAGCAACTTCCAAAACAAACACTGCAGCACCGGAAAAAGGGCACCAGAAAGAAAATGAGAGAAGTAATAAAGATGAAAGCAGCGTAAATCCATATAGTAATAAGACAAACCTTTGTTTGTGTGGCACTCTCACAACAGAGTTTCTAGATGAATAGCAATGTAAGGAACATTTAGAAAACCAATAATACAAGATAAGGTGATTCCCTACATTAAAAAAAAACTAAGGAAGACACGGGACCAGTAAAATCTTTAAAAAGTGTTTGATATCATAAATCAAATTACATCATTAATATGGACATAGATCACTATTAAGACCAGCTTCATTCATAAAATGACACAAATATAATCAGCCATACTTATTATTTTCTGAGTTATTACAGTATTATTAAAGCACTAAGAATGTCTTAAATTGAAAAAGGGGAAGCTTCAACACAGAAGACCTTAGCATCCCCATTAATAATACAACAAGGTTACAAGGTTTATTTATTTGTCATTTTACCGCACTGAGTTATATATTAAAATGCAAGTTGCAGTTTTGTTTATGCTACTCATAAAAACTATTATGCAAAACATCGAACTAAATAGAGGAAATGGTGATTAATAAGCTTTATTCTGATGGTACGACAGCGTATACTTCTGGATCTCTTGCCAGACAGCAGCAGGGTACACAGCCTATAGCTGGGGTGACTACTGTGTTTAGGTATAGTTGTCATCATCAACAGTTAAATTGGGCCAGGCCACAGATGGTCCCACAGGCCATTAGGGGGAGTTGACTTTATAAAGTAGATGAAGTTTAAATTAAGATTAACTGAGCTACAGTAACTTTAACTTGTTCAAAGCGAACTAGCTTTATTCGACCCAGCAACCCAAAAAGCGGTGAGTCATGAACCAAAGCTCACCCCTATGCAATCTCTATTGGATGTAAGTGATTGGCTTCTTAACAAAGGAGCTCACAGCATATGATGCCTCAACAGTTCCTATTGTTTTCTGTAGGGCTGACCCCGAATAGTCGAAGATTCAATGCTTTGATGGGCAGAGCCTGATTCGACTGTCAGTCTCACAGTTGAAGCTTCGCAGCGAAACAAGTATCATGCCATTTTGGTGATAAGGGGGTGCTCAAATTTTGTCCCAATAAGTTAATATACAACCTATTACAATATACATTTCAACATTTAATGCTGTAAATAAACATGTACAAAGAATAAAACTTTCAATAAAAGTTTGAATTGAAAATGTGTGAATAAATCCTAAATTGTAACGGTATCTCTGGGTCGTCAGTGCGCATGTGTAAGCGTAACGTGTATGTGTGCAGTGGTGGAAGAGGTACGCTTGCTGAAGAGACGGAGCTCCAGCTTCACTGGTGTTGTGCTGAGTTGTCCGCACCTCGCGGGACTTTCGGATAATTTATCACCGTTGATGAACCACATAAAGATTATTTTATCGTTTTTATATAGCCGACTACTTGAAATAGCCATGCAGTTGTCGGCAGCAGTAATGCACGTAAAACTCTGCACAAGACTGGTGAATGACTGGCAAGAGAGAGAGAGAGCACCTCAGTTTAGCTGGAAATTTACAGTGTAAGTTGAATGAAAAGACACTGCAGCACTGCAGCTTCTCAAGATTAAAGCGGAGCTACCATGTGTAACCCCGCTCGCAATCGCCGCGCACAAAAACACACATGATTAAAGCACAAAAACACACATGATTCAACCGTCAGTCGACTATAGGCAGGACTTGACGATTCTGATTCGACTATGTAAATCCTTAGTCGGGGACAGCCCTAGTTTTCTGTGTAAAATCCCGCACAACAGCGGCATCAGAAAAGCTGCAATTAGCAGCTAAAATTACAGCCAGTAAACCTCCTGTTTCATGCATCCAGTGTGTTCTCCAAGCACTGTCAAATGACACACCACCACGGGATGCAGTCAGTGGACTTTAAGTGCAGCCCATCCTCAATGGCAGCAGACAAGAGGAGAGAAGTGGTCGAGTTTCAAGAAAGAGGCCCATTGCTAAGCAGCGACAGCAAACACATTAAACTGCTAGGTGTGAAAAATGAAAATGGTGAAAAATGCTCTACAGTGCCCTTGGTTTTGGAGCCTTTTTTCATCCCACTTGAGTTTACAGGCCTTTGTATTACTCAACAGGCTTACCTTGATTTTTCTTTATAGCTTGTGACAAAACACCACAAATCTTGTGAAAAATGCTCATTAGGAGAGCTGCACACTTGCAGACACTGCACTCAGAATTCAGCAGCTCTCATAATGTCTGTCTGTCTGTCTATATAATATAATTATAATCTTCAACATTCTAATACATGGAACTGTGTAGTAATAGAAGACATGTGTCTGAGCTTCTACAAAATAGCAGTTCATGTACCGTGACATTGATTATAGATACCAAGAAATAAGTAAGCATAACACAAGAAAATGTGACTGCATTTTGCCAGCTGTAAGTGCTGCAGATTATTAATTTTATACATTGATAACATATCTTCTCCTGTTATACTTATAGTCCCAGAACTTTATATTCAACACAAGGACTGAGAGAGTAGAGGAAAAGGAGAATCAACCAATATATGCAGACTTTTTCCATGGTGAAAATAAATTCAGGATTGTGTCTGTGATATTGGGTACAGAGAGAGCAGATTTAAAATGGTTTCCAGCAACTGTACATCAAACAAAGACGCACCAGGGACTAAAAACAACAGAGGAGATGTGGAGGGGGAACTATAGATATGCATAACCATGTGTTATTTATTTGATGAGAGAATGAGCTGCGTGTGTCCTCCTGTATTTATAACTTTGAGAGGCGCAATGGAGATGATTCCTCTCCACTCTGTATAACACTCTGGGGCTGCATAAGTCATGCCTTTAGAGACGTGATATGGTGTGTGAGTATGTGTTTAACATGGTAGAAAAAGGCACATTTTAACGAGGCTGATGTCACACTGGTGGACTCAGCGGGGAGTCCTGGAGAGCTTGGGAGGAACACTCTAATCTTTTCTCTAAGTCTTCACCAGTCTCTTATATCACTTGTGCTTTTATGTTTCGTGCTTTAACCCTTCTCCCCGACTGTGGTCATCTCTTAGACCCACTTAGACCTGGGATCTGAGACAGACCACATTCACTTGGCATTAACATGCACCTCAAAATCTGTCTCGCGTCACAGATTCTGATTGGATTTCATGTCCCCTACTTGATATGCAAATAAACATCACTTCACACTTGTTTGCATGCAGCTGGAAGAATGTTTCTTTCACAGAATGTTCCATCCATATGGATGAGTACCAGCCATAGCTATACTACATTAGATGAAGGTGATCTTCCTGTCTCATACATCCCTTTTTGTTCAGCTTCAGTGCTATAGGCGCAAAGCTACCAAAAGCAGAGTTACATAAATATGGGTGAACTAGTGCATGTCTCCACACATCTTTATTCAGTGTCACACAAAGAAAGCATAATTTTTTACTCTAAGGAGAAAACTTGGCATACCTTTCTTCCGTACAGAAGTAAAATTTAAAATGAGTCTACTGACATGCTTGCAGCTCTGTGAGGCTGTATCTATTCAAAGCTAACGTGCTGACAATGACAATGCTGACATGCTGACGTTAGCAATAGGCATTTTTATCCATTGTTAACACAGGCAGGGTGCTGGCCAACCATCGGGACCAATTTGGGGTTCAGTGTCTAGTACTTCGACATGTGGACATGAGGGGCTCCAAATCGAACCCTCAATCCTGCGATAGAGTGGACAACCCACTGTACCTCGTGAGCAACAGCCACCCCTAACTATTTATCCAATAGTTTTCACGAATGTCAAAATCTCTTTAATCTATTCTATTTATTAAACCATTGGTCTGTATCAGGTCATCAGCATGATATAGTTTCTCAATCAGTAGCTTTAAATGCACACTACCCCATGCTAGGATCTGTCCTTGTTTTAATCATATTCAGGATGTGGTGTGGAACATGAGAAACCTTCTTATACACATCGGCGCATGATTCTATGATTCAGACATAAGTTATGGATGTCCTGACCACACATGATATAATTTTAGTTCTATTTTTGCCCTGTTATACAACATACACTGCACACCTTAGGCCTGCATTAACATTTGTAAAACAATTAGGATGTGTTCTACGGCTGAATAGCTCTGCATTCTGTATAGTGCCCTATAGAGTGCTTAATGAAGTGTTTCTGATTCTGATAGTATATTCTACAATATCCACAAACAGAGGATGTCACTGTGAGTCTGTTGTTGCAGAACAGTCTGGGCTGGACTTTTCAACTAACAGCAGCATTTTAGAAGTGTGTTTACCTGCAAAAAGTCACAGAAATAGACGTAAAACTCCAGCTCTGTTCCCATTGCTCCCTGCTGTAATGTCATTTACTGAAACCACTGATTGCTATTTTTATATATTTTCTAGCTCTAGCTCTGAATGCTGTGCCTTCAGCGTTTTGTGCACAGTGGGCCTTTTTTGACAGCTGTCATTCCAGGAGCAAACATCTGGGTTCATAGCCGAACTGTTAAAGTGCTTGGACTTGTTTGGCTTTTATTTCAGGGTACAGATTATTGTTCATCATTATAGCCTATCTATTGTTAAGCCGACTGAATCACTGATAACTTTAGTATCATGTGTTTAGTGCAGAGTGAGTGGTGGATTTTTTAACACTGTAATTGAATGTCTAAAGGTGTAAAAACTTTTTCCTCCTCTGTTGGCGCCTGGCAGTGCAGGGCAGGGCCTAACTCATCTATGCCTGAAAACCACCCGACTCCTTGTGACAGGTACACTGATTTTACTGTGCAAAGTCTGTGGAGTGCACCTTCCGTCCGTCCAAAAACTCAACGGAAATATCTGTGAAAGTCTAATCTTTCCTGCTTAGGATGAAAGCTGCTGTATCTTTGACTTGAGACCTTCCAAAACATTATCAGTGGCTACAAGCACGTTCTCTTCTTGATAACCCGCCAGCTAAACTATCTCTGTTTAATTGAGCTGGTCTGCTGTGTGTGAGGTCACGCTCTACATACTGAGACAAATGTAGAGCAGCTCAGCTATCATTTTATAAGTCTACTGAAGAACTGGACAGTCCTTTTAGGGACTGAAAGAAGCCCATGGGCTTGTGAAAAACGTAAAACAACCCCATTGAATAAACAAGCAAAAGTTTTGGGGACAAAAAAAAGTCCATGTTGTTAGATTCCCCACATAAGCTCTCCTAGTTCATTTTTAAAAATGTTTAAACAAGCTATTACACAAAATGCAATGTGCAATGCAGAACTTCATCTTGTATGTGACAGAGGAGCATGAAGGACAGAGAGAGAAGAGATGGAAAGAAATGTAGTTATAATTGGGATTTAATCTTCCTTGTCTCCTCTGATAGCCATCAGTGGCTTGAGTGTATTGGCTTTATCCTCCCATCGTATGTGTTTGTAAAGTTTGTGTATTTTTGTATGCGTGGGTGACTCCCTGGAGGAAATGTGTTGTACAGTAATTTGATAGTGTGACACTGTTAGAATGAAGTGACTGCAAGAGAACAGAGCAACACACATCACTGCTGTGGACAGATAATCTGGTTAGGCTGAGGACACACTACACCACTGAACAGACTGAGAGAGATTTAAGATTACACACCACCGCATGACTGATATCGGCTCGTTTTGTTCGCATTGCTTTGTGGAGCACACACGCTTGATTGTCAGTTGGATTTAGGGAGCACACATTGGACTTTGTGAACAAACTTGTTTAAAAGTTAGGTTTAAGGAGACACGTTTTAAGGTCACACAATCCACCAGTCTGTTTGGGGACTTAGTTAGGTGAACTGGAGACACTACATTTACAAAAGGTGTGAATGTGTTTTTCTATGTGTGTGTGTTAGCCCCTGTGATAGCCTGTCCAGGGAGAACCCTGCCTGAATACTGGGATTGGCTCCTGCAAAAAATAATAGGTATAGAGAAATAAAGGACAGATGGATGGATAGATGCAATGAATATCAATACAGATTAAAACGTTTAGTGGCATCTAGTGGTGAGGGTTGCGAATTGCAACCAGTGGTTCACGGTGCATTCACATGCTCCTCGGATGGTTTGGGCAACTGTAGAAACATGGCAGCGCAACATGGTGACGTCCATGTAAGAGGACCCGCGATGTGTGTAGATAGAAATGGCTCATTCTAAAGTAATAAAAACATAACTGTTCATTATGTACAGTCTTTATACACACCTGAAAACATAGTTATGGATATTATATTGCATTTCTGTCAATAGATCCTCCTAAATATTACACACTGAACCTTCAATGATATTTACTTGAGTAGACTGAAGCAATATATTGCTGCGCATATGTAAACTGAACAATATTATAAACACTTTTGTTTTTGCCCCCATTCATCATGAGCTGAACTCAAAGATCTAAGACTTTCTCTATGTACACAAAAGGCCTATTTCTCTCAAATATTGTTCACAAATCTGTCAAAATCTGTGTTAGTGAGCACTTCTCCTTTGCCAGATAATCCATCCATTTCACAGGTGTGGTATATCAAGATTCTGACAGTATGGGTATTGCACAGGTGTGCCTTAGGCTGGCCACAATAAAAGGCAACTCGAAAATGTGCAGTACCATCACACAGCACAATGCCACAGATGTCGCAAGTTTTGAGGGAGCGTGCAATTGGCATGCTGACTGCAGGAATGTCCACCAGAGCTGTTGCCCGTGAATTGAATGTCCATTTCTCTACTGTACTGTTCTCCACTTCTCTAGCCAATGCCATGGATGCCGAGAGCTAAGGCACCCACAGGCAGTAACTAAGTACACTTTTGCACAAGTTCGGTACTAAAGTCTAAATTTTAGGTACTTTATTGTATTGTTTAGTATTTTCTAATCATGACACTTTCTACTAATACTCCACTACAACTCAGAGGGAAATATTGTATTTTTTACTTCACTACATTTATCTGACAGCTTTAGTCACTAACTACTAATCTAATCTAACTACTAATCTTTGGTTTATTAATTTATTTTGTTTATTAATTTCTTATTTTTTATACATTTATTTCACTTTGTTTGAAAATTGTGATGGCATTTCTCACTATTTTCAGAATTTTTACAAACCATTCAATCGATTAATAGAGAAAATAATCAGCAAATTAATACGTAATGAAAACAAACAGTTCCAGTCTGATATAAAATAGTTATAAATGAGCTCCACCTTAACCAACCACAATAGTAAAACCCCGATTTTACATTAATGCATGAGTAATAATAATCTAATGATGTAATATTTAAAAGTCACAGGGGACATTGTGCTACTTTGAGTAGAGCAACTTTTAACGTCTACATTACACACAACAAACTCAACCATGACACTTCAGTCGGAGATTCAGGTGTGTTATGCTAGTAGCGGCCAATGTATCTTCGTCTCTTTGCCCTCAAGCAGAGATGAGGACTGGGCTACAGAGGTTTGTTATGCTCACTTTTAACTCGACACCCTCAGATTCTTTTCATTTTCAAACATGTAATCTTCACCTCCAACCTACCCTAGATATTTAAAAAAAACTGAGTTTTAAATACATTAATTAATTTAGCTGACGCTTTCATCCAAAGTGACTTACAATTGCTATATATTTCAGAGTTCGGACGCCTCTGGAGCAACTAGGGATTGAGTGTCTTGCTCGGGGACACATTGGTGGACATGTCACAGTGGGGAGTTGAACTCAGGTCTCTCACACCAAAGGCATGTGTCTTATCCACTGCTCCATCACCACCCCACAACAGGAGTTCTCCTGTGGCACAAAAACATCAAGGACCACCAGATAACATTTATTTAATCAGTTAAACTCTTTGAGATCAAGATCTTTTTGCAATAGAGACCTGAGTACAGCAGAGAGAAAACCATTGCTGCAAGTGTTCTCACATTACACCCAATCTCAAAATCTTTTTTTTTTTTCCTTAGTTGGTGGTTTTCTTCAGACAGCTTACATGCTATGTCACCCCCAGTAAATATCATTCAGCCCCTATGTAAAATGTTTAGAAATATTGTTGTATAGTCAGAGTCATATTATTAGTTATAACAGAAAAAACCCCAACATAATTGTGCTCTTTCAGAATTGAATCAAATTTTGGACAAGGGGTATTTTAACTGCAAGGCTACAAAACATCCAACTATGGGCACGTTCAGTCTTCAGCAAGTGAGATTCTTTAACTCATAAACCGACCCTGTGAAGAAACATTTTTAGGGGGCAAGAACACACAGACATTTACAGCCAGTAAACAGAAACACACACACACACACACACACACACACACACACACACACACAGTGATCAAAGTAAACAATTGTAGATGCAGAATGGCTCTGTGGAAAGGCAGTCCTGGTGTGATGAAACATCGTAGAAGAGCGAATGAGATGAAAACAAAGAGAGGAAGATAGACTAACAGAGACAACGTAAAAAAAATAAATAAAAAGAAGAGATAGCTACTGAGAAAGGAAGAGTGTTGTTTATATAGCATATTAGATGTGCCTCTCCATGCTGGGAAGAACACAGCAACTGAGTAATACACACACACACACACACACACACACTCCCCGTCTGAGTAACAACCAAATGGAGAGAGACAGAGTGAATTGAGGCCACGTGTTTGGAAAGAGACTGCTTGTATTTATCTGCATACAAGGCTACAGTGATGGCATCTCTTTGCTGTACAAACAGTGGGCAAAGACTCAGTGTTGGCAACTGAAATCCAATGTTACATAATATCAGCAATGTTTCCTAAATCAAAACCCTGAAATTTAACAAGAAAGTTACAAACTTCAAATTGATTTGTCCATGTATTTTTCTGAATTAGGCTGTACCTGTGGGTCATTTTAGCATATTTGATTTCTCCAACAAGGTAGTAGAGAGACTAAATGACGCAGACCGCTCTTCTAGCTTTATGTGGATTGTTAAAGGAAAGGTTTGATTTTTTTCTGGTGTGTCTTAAACACTAACTAAGGCTTTTTATTCGCCAAGGATCATGGATGTTGTTCCCTACATCCTGCATGGTCAGTATGGAGAGGTGGGTCAGTTTTTACATATGCCACATGAGAGTTATGTGGAAAGAGATCCACCTAAAAGGCCATCTCACAACACTATTTAAAACGGCAAAATTTTGCCGCAAAAATTAATTAATTTCACTGGGGCAAAGTAAATTTGCTTTGGTGAACTTAAACGTGTGAATGCGTGCTGTTAGCCAATAGCAAACCGTTTTCACAGTGCTGGCATAGAGGCTAACATAGCCTAAAAGCACATCTACTTTTATTTGACTTTCGTCTGTCAGAGTATACACTGTTCCTCAATAGAGGCAAGAAGCATGTGGCCTGTACTACGAAGAGAGTTCAACCTACTCAGAGTTAACTCGGGGTTATAAGGCAAAGTCAGAGTTGACAAACTCTGACCACCTACACTGGAGTTAAACAGTACTATGAAGGTAGATAAGGTGTTGGTTAGTTGAGTTGGTGTTAACTTTGTTGGAGTTAGTGCGTGTTCACATAAAAGGGGTGTGTTTGGCTGGAGTTTATTTTCGCAACGGCGCATGCTCCGTATTTCACTAGAGGAATACATATTGGTACAGGAAATTATGAATGTAAAGACAAGTTAACGGATAATCAAATATTGTGGCGGACGACAAAGACAGGGAGGCTTGTTGGCATTGCATTGAGTAAATTTGTAGGCTAATTATCTTCAGTGTTCTTATTGTAGTTCAAATCTCTATTATGTATTTTATGGGCTCTTCTTTTATGTGTAATATGATTAAGATGTAAAGGTACAACTACACATGAGGTCCATTGTAATAAAAAAAAATAAAAGGAGCCAGTGGAGAGGGGTAATAATCCGAGAGAAATTTTCCAAGATTAATCTACAAGTAAAAAAACTTGTATAAAGTTAACAGAAACTTAACTTTGCAAGGCTGCAACATCTCACCCCCCCGCCGTGTAGTATGCAATGACTGGAAAGTTATATTACAGAGGTGGTATTATGCTCATTTTAAGGTTCAAAATCTTATTTAGGGGTTGTACCAGAACAAGTTTGCATGGTTAAATTTTCCAAAACCACCATATTTTTTCCTCATACTGCACATTGCTGCAGCTC
This sequence comes from Micropterus dolomieu, assembly GCF_021292245.1. Taxonomy (NCBI): domain Eukaryota; kingdom Metazoa; phylum Chordata; class Actinopteri; order Centrarchiformes; family Centrarchidae; genus Micropterus; species Micropterus dolomieu. Next base: position 23,029,237 of record NC_060160.1, on the reverse strand, counting down.
CTCTTTTCACCCTGTGTTGAACGCTTCGTTTTAGCTATGGAGTGATACATCTTGTCTCTAAATGATCTTTGTTGGGAGTTGCACATGCGCAGTTCCTAGTTAATGACTACTAGCATCAGAAGCAGAGAAGGGCAGGCCAATGAGAAGCCGGTAAACACGGCTTGGTTTCAGCTGTACATGTTGCCGAACAGGGGTGCGTTTCCCAAAAGCATTGTTGCTAACTACGGTAGCAACTTCCTTGGTTGGAACTATGCAGTTATGATGCAACTGTTTCCTAAAACCCTAGTTCAAACTATGGAGGTAACTAAGTTGGTAACTTACATGGTACGAACCATCGTTAAGCGACACTGGTGTTCCCCGAAACCATAGTTCCGACAGACGTTCGCACCAACTGTCGTTAAGTTGCATAGTTCGAACTACAGCTCCTGACATGGGTAGGTTTGCATTATTTCAGGAGCCTATCTGTAGGCCATCTACGAACAACATGCGTTTTTCCTCAGAGATTACCCATCTGTTCACAATAACTTAATTTAATATTAGTCACCCAGGACAAAGGTTAAAGGACAAAAGGGAGAATGTAAAGACAAGACTTTTAATATTACCTTAATGTATGCATTTTTAGACCTCTGAGGAAGATGGGTGTTCTCGATTCTTCATTACAAACATAAATATAAAAAAGGGACAGCATTACATCCACGAAAGTACTGTAATGAATAAATCCCTGAGAGTTTTCATTGCCTTTATAACAAAGATAAATAGACAACAGGAGTCGAACCCGTGTCTGTCTCAATAGAGAAAATGCGTGAGTTTAGACACTTATCGCACTGAGCTATTCTCAAGACCTAGATATCAGCTGTGGCCACAGGATTCACAATAGTGTTAAAGTGTTGACACGAAGATACTTGCAGATTAAATCTATTTTACTAAATGTCTTGTAATCGCTAATAGTTCTTAATTTACAGTGTCACGAGTCCGAGGAGGAGCGCAGAGGAGGTGAGCCCAAACGCAAGACACCAAGGCAGAGATAAATTTCAGGGATTTTAATCCACAACGACAACAGCCAAAACAAGCTTACAGGCAGTTGACTGGAAGATCCACACCAGCTGACAGAACACTCTTCCACATGAACACGACTGAGTGTAACACACCACACTACAATACAATGACCGGACCAAGACTAGACAGAAACACCAGGTATATACACACACAGAGACTAACGAGAAGAGCGGGGACAACACGGGTGACAAGGATCAAGGTTAACGAGGCAGGCAGAGAGACAGCAGAGGAAAACAGGGAGACTAGCAGGCAAGCAGATTACTGAGGGGGGACAAGAAAAACACAAGTTACTCAACACTAAACATCAGAGTAATATAAATAAATGAATATAAGCAGACAGATCACAAATAAACTAACACCAACCAGGAACAGACAGAAGCTAAGGTAAAACAGAACTCAGATTAGACATGGGCTAAACACAGAAGTACACAGACCAGGAGTGAACACTTCAGACATGAACTAAGGTACAGGACTAAGAACTAAGATACGAGACAAGACAGATACTAAGTATGATGTGGATGAATTATAATAAAGGCTACACAGAGACTAGAGCAGAATGAACAAAATCAGATTAATTAATGAAACTGGCAGAGAACATAAATAGACAAGCAGACAGAACTCAAGCACGATGGTACAGAAACTAGAAAATATGAGACTGGAACAGAACTGAAATCGGGAAAATATCAAAATACCACTAAACACTAGCTGACAGATAATAACCAGACAAACAATAACATCAGGTAGAGGACACACACAAAAGGTAGCAAGCAAACTAAAACTAAGTCTAAACCAACAGCACAGCAAAAGGAATTATAACTAATAAGACAGGGTGGCTAAGGGAGATGAGATAAACATGACAGCACTGACAAACTCAACCACAGACTAAGATAACTGAACAGATAAACACAGAGAGACAATAACCAAGTGGATAACAAATCAGGCAGAGCTCACAATGACATTAACAGACTGGACACAGGACAACAGACCGGACTGAACCCTTAAACATACTAAATAACAGATACTGAACTAGTCAAATGTAAAAACTCACAGAGGGCCAAACTAAAACATGGCCAACAGGCAGAATGTGACATTCAGTAGGCGAAATAAAATGATTACATTATATATTACTTATATTGTTGATTTCATAAATACTGTTGTTGATTTTCTTGTTATTGCCGGTACGACTATGATATGAAAAGCCTAAATAATATGTTAGCATAATAATATCGGCCACAACTGACATATTTAGACAGAATATGACAACGTTTTGTGAGTTTCGTGCTGTGAAAGTCATACGAACACACCTGGAAACATGTTAGTTCGAACTATGTTGGTTCAAACTAAGTTAGTTCAAACCATGGTGGTACTAACAAGGTACAATTTTGGGAAACGGTCGTACTTCAGGTGTTTGTTAGTTTAACGATGCATCGTACCAAGATAGTTCAATGCTACCTTCCGTGGTTGTATGGGAAACGCACCCCAGCTTAGCAACATGGACTAGAGCAAGAGTTTCAGAGTGGTGAGTTATTAATCTGTAACAAAAGTATCTTTCATCCATAAAGTTTTAACTGAGCTCTGTCTCTACATCACAGTAAAAACTTCATGTCCATTGACTGCCTGGAGAGTAGCTAGTGTTTGGAAGGGAGAGGAGGTGTGTGCTGCAGCTGTTTTTCCACTGGTGTTTTTGAGGGTGTGTTGGACTAGCCGCTTGACGAGCGTCATATGAGGCGGGAAAAGGAAACAGCTGGACTACAAACGAGCTGTTTTCAAGCAGTTCAGAATAGAGTTTTCTGTGGGAGATTGGAACTCCCTTTGGACTTTGGGCTTTTTCACTTTGCAAACCTATTACATGCACATAAAAGGTATTTAAGTCAATAAAGGAGAGGGAATAAGCCAAAAGGCATGATGCCATCTCTTTAAACTTTGCAATCGGATTTAGCAGTGAGGAAATACTCGTGAGTTTAGCCCACAATCACTATGTTATCATGCACCTTAGAGACTTTGCCGTGGATTGGGCTTATTCAGAAGAAAACACCAGAGTAATTTTCGATTCTTCTTGTAAATTTTACACTTTCATCAAGGATTTTTCAGTTATTAACCCTCACCCTGACTCCCTATTTTTTGGACACGTAAAATAGATCTGAACATATCTAAATGTCTGAAAACACTTAGGAGTATTCAATTATAGACTACAGATGGGCTACGTCTAAGAAACTATCCCGTTAATTAATTAACCCCTTAATCCCGATTGTCGCAAATTCGCATCACACCTCTTCCTTTCAGACTGCAGCTGAGATAGCGTTTGTATTCCCCAAATGCCTGTTTGTGCATATTCGAAACATACCTGGGAACCTTTTGCAAGCACTGGTTTCTCGTTTATGCCTGTTGTCACTAATTTGCATCATACCTACATCAGACCTGAATTTATATTTTCTATGTTCTATAGACAAATCAACAATATCCACTTAATTTAACATTAACCTGAAAGCAAATGAAAACATTTTAAATTTATTTTATTTGTAAATAAATTCAGGCATCAAGGGGTTAAGATTTCCTCTCTAAAATCACTGAGGCTGCAGGGCTCGCTGTCTGAACGTAATGCTGTTGTGTTCAGAACTTCATTACAACCGAAGTGGAGCAAATCAGGATGAAATCTAAATATATTTTATGAAGTGGTGTGTATTAATAGCCTGCTTCTCATCCTTAACACTGAGTACAGATGTGGTGTGTAGTCCATGTGCAGGGTAACCTCGAGTTAACCATGAACAAAACCTGCTGGGAGCAGTTTAGAGATGTGGCATAAATTGCCATGGCAACAGACCTCGGGTAACACCTATCCACCTTTCATAGTAAAGTTAATCCGGTAGTTACCTGGATAAGCCAGTGACCCTGCTTTGTAGTACAGGCCAATGGTTTCCTTATTGTTAAGAGACAGGAGTTGATGGTATAATTACATTTTTAGCGACTGATCTGGCTTGCCAGCTGTCAGGATGTTCCCAGCATGTCAGCATGATCCCATTTGGTTAGTGTTATTTTAGAGTGTATCTCACCTTCTAAAATTGTTTAACACCTAGCACTGCAAATAGTCTTTGTGTCACCAAAGGTTCTAACATATTTTGTGAGGATGTGTAGATGAATTTTGCTGTGCCACTTTCTGTTGTGATCACATGTGATGCTATGTATATAGTCCCTTTCTTTTATCAACATGACTGTGCACCCATGCAAATATCCAGGTCCACAATTAAATGGTTTTTGAGGTTTGATGTGATAGAACATACCTGGTTAACTCACCTCACCTCCATACATTTGGTATAAAGTAGAATGACAACAGGCTGTGTTGCTCACGATCAGTGCCCCATCACACTAATGCTTTTGTGACTAAATGGGAGCAAATTCTTGCAGCCACATTCCAAAATCTTGTGGAAAACCTTACTAGAAGAGTGTATGCTCTTGTAGCAACATATTAATGGGGGTAGTTTTGCAATTACATTGTTTAACAATCACATAGCAGTGTAACACTGTGTTCACATACTCTTGTGTGTAGTGTATATATGTCTTCTTATTTTAAGACTGTACGGATCATTTTAATATAATCAATTGCTCCAACCAGATAAAGTTATGTTAGCATAGAAGAGAGGTTTTGCTCAAACTGTAAGATGAGAGAGAAGGCTTGAGAAAGCAATCGTGAGAGAGGGTGTGAGGTAGAAATATTAAAAGTAATCTGTTGGCATTACTGTGTTTCACCATGAAAGACATAAGGAATCAATTTCGCACCTGCCCAATGGAGATGAATCCATAGTTTAATATGACTTTGTTTTTCAGTGAAATGGCCCTTTAATCTCCTAACAGGACCTACCCCTCATGCATTAAAAAATCTTACTGCTACTGCAGAACAATCTATATTTCTCAGTAAGGGATGGATTGTCTGATGGGTGTGTGTGTGTGTGTGTTTGTGTGCGTGTGTGTGAGGATGCAATTTATGGCCCAAAAATTGTTGATTAGTTTTGTTTTGATGCTTTTGGCAGAGTGTGTTTTCAACTGCCATGGTCATAAAGCAGATCGAATAGAATGAAATTGATGTTTTGAGGACAGAGATGAGGGGCGAGGGCTGGACCCAGGACGATTATCTAATCTTCACATAGTCTGAAGAATGGATGCCTTCATTGATGTTGTTTTCATCCATACATACACATTCATCATATTCCTCCTCTGTGTGATCCTCTATCCTTCATTCCACCTTTCCCTGGCTTTCTTTCTGTCTCTAAATGTATTGCCATTCACATCAAGGGGAACAGTTTAGCATAACTGTACAAGTCACATCCAACCATTAGCTATACCCGCTGACAAGTTAAATTCTGGGGATGGATGGATGATGTATGGATTAATGATGGATGGATGAATGATGTTTGAAAGGATGGATGGAATGATGAATGAAACTGTTAATGGCTGGATGATGTAGCAACAGATGGATGGTGAATGGATGATAGATTGATGATATTTAGATCGATGATGGATAAAGTGATGAATTATGGATGGATGAAAGGATGGATGAAAGGAGTGATAGATGAATGATGATATATGGTTGGATGATTGGATGGATGGATGGCTGAATAAATGACACATGGCTGGATAGATGGCTAGATGATGGCATATGAATAGATGGAATGACTGAATGATTATTGGCTGAATGGATGATATATGGCCTACTGGCTGTCTTGGAGGCTGGATGGATAAATGGATAATATATTGGTGGTTGGTTAGGTTATTGAATTGATAAACATTCTCTATAGTGGTTGAATATATTTGAACCCTTGTCCAACTGTTCCTTTGTATGTCTAAGTCTATATTGTAGCAGTAAGCTTTAGCTCACAGTGGAGCTCAGTAGCCCCTGTATTTTGAAATCTCCCCATTATTATATGTTAGTTCTCATAATAATTTGCACCTGTGAATATAGAGCATACAGTGTCAATCATGTGAGTGTTGATTGTCAAAATCCAATTTTTAAAGTGTTATTTATTTACTCCGTTTGGGACTCTAGCGTGTGAGTTAGAGATGGGTATCACTACTCGATACCTTTATGGTATCGACCGAAACAGCTCAGTATTGAGTAGAATCGAAACACCTCCAGTCAAACCGGTCCTTCAGTACTAGGCAGACTTTTTGTAACCAGATCGCGGCAAATAATTACCATTTGTATAGTTTTGCTTGCAGCCAAACATACAAACAACACACCGAAAGAAAGAGAAGAGCACGCCTTTTTTCCCCCTACTGTGCCTGCACCAGAAACTGTATAAAAAATGCCTGCACGCGCCGAGTCCATGTGTGATTTTAACAGCCGCTCACCTTCGGCACCTCAGACATGTTTGTCACTGTTGCAAGTTTATCACCACAAGCTTGGCTTTCCTTTGGTTTCCTCTTCTGGTATCATTTAACACTTTATCTGCTATTCACATCAGTTGTCACTGCTCGATCGCTGCGTTCCATCACATCAATTAAAGGCTTTTGTGGCGCAGCAATCAGCTGATTTTACTCACGGAGCCTCCGGCTGCAGCTGCAGCTGCTTCAGGTGTGTAGGTGTAGGTTTGATCGGCTGGACGTGCAGCCTCTCTTTACTCTGTTTGTAAGTCTGTAGTGTAGTTAAGTGACTTGTTTAAACAGACTCCTCTCGTTTTATACTTGTGACTGCCATTTTGGAGGAGGTTTGCAACTCACCAATCAAGGAAAAAGTGCTCTCGGAGATCTTTCAATTCGGTTTATTGATCAAAAGTTAGCTTATTTGGTCACAAAATTATTTCACTCCTCCTTTCTCATTCCAATATAAAAAAACTCCCAAGATGTAGTCTTTCCCCGTATAACACTATCCATGAGGATTAACTAATTAGGATGAGGAGCGATCTGATACAATTTCCCAATACTACAAGAAAAAATAAAATAACCTTGCTTGTCCATAACAACAATAAAAATAAAAATAGACTACCAATCAACTACTATGGCTTCAGCAGGTGGCACTTTATGCAAGGTATTGAATGAAGTACTCTATTGGTATCGGTATCACTTTAAGGGTACTGGATTTGGTACTGGTATCGTAAAATTTTAAACGATACCCAACCCTAAGTCAATGCATTTTGTGTGTAGACCTTCTTTGACATTACACACTGCAGGGGTGGGGTTCATTACTTCTCAATCTCCAGTCCAGCAGCCACATCCACAGTTTTAAAGGAGACCCATTATGATTTTCCACATTTTATGATTTATCTACAATGTTACAGTGTCACGATGTTCATGTTAAACATGGCCAAAGCTTCAAATAATGAAAGTTAAAGTATTTTTTTTAAAATCCCTGTGAGCAAAAACCTCAGATTTCAATGTAAGGGAAACACTGGAGTGATGACGAAAACATGCTCTGGCTCGGATCATTAGGTGCAATGTGAGCACAGGCCAGCAGGGGAGTGGGGAGGGAGGACATCGTGCTTGGGCACTGTACAAGGCAACCGGGCCTAGTGTGAGTATGCCCTAGGTGTCTCTAACTATGAGTCCAGCTACAGAGCACTAACCTGCCGTCATAGCCATCACATGGACTTTGGGGAGATTTTGCTTGGTTTGGAGTGAAATGATGTGTGTAGTTTCAGTTTATACTGTGCCTTGACAAAGCATACAATAGTTGAAATGGACTGGATGTAAAAAATAATAATAAAAGACACAGCATTAGTCAGCATTTAAACATCTGTGAGCTTTTAATTCTTAGAATTCTCACCCGTAGACCTATTGGTCTATCTTTGGACATAGTGAAGTGGTGATCTTAGCATGGAAAAGACAGGTGCTGAGCAGCTGTGGCAACTTCCAGAGGAAACACAACCACCCTGCAATACAAAAACAAAGAACTACACACACAAAACTCAAAAGTTTTGTGTGTTTGACTCCTTATGACAAAATATCCAAAAGCCACAGAGAAATAACAGAGGCCTCTTTCCAGAAAATGCTGGTAAAGGTGATAGCTGCAATGCCTGTGCTGCTGGGCTTTGCAAAAAAATTGGTGGAACCAGAAAAGAACTGAAAGAAGCACAAAAGGAGCACAACCTCCCCGAGCACTCACTCATCACAGAATGCCTAGCAGGTGGGGCTCGAGGCAAAAGACGATGGAGAGGGTCTTGGAGCAGGGGCGGGCCATATTTGATGTCGTCTCGACGGACAAAAAAACACAGCATCTGGTTCCCTCCTGGCAGGAGCTGAATGAACTTCAGTCTGTAAACCGGGCATTACTCCCTTTGCTAGAATTTACTGATGCTCTTTGTGAGTGTGTCATATGTGAAACCCGTCCTTCATCTCTTGAAGACGTCAGTTCTTGAAGATGACGCAGACTTAACCATGAAGGGAAAATTCTGGATTACATAGATTCAAAGAATGATGACCCAGGAACACACAGAACTTCAGGACACTGGATCCTTCATGGGCCCCAGGTTCAAGGTCAGCTACATCAGCAGTAAAAAAGTCCAAGACATCAAGACCAGGTTCATATCAGAAATGAAACAGACAGCACAGAAGGAGGGGACACCTTCTGGCAACACTGAGGTCCAAAGCACCGAGAAGACAAAGCGATCATTAGATTGCTCAGAACAAATCCAGGCCCTGGTCCCACGGCATCTTTCATGCCTGGTAGAAACTCCACCAGGTCACCTACCCAAAGCTGAGCAAACTAGCTCAGAAGTATCTTTGAATACATGCCAATAGTTCACCCTCAGAGAGGCTCTTTAGCACATCAGGGAATGTGGTAACATGTGAGACATGGAAATTGTTTTTTTTTACTTAACAATTCTTATTAAGGCCAATGTAGTGCAAATACCAAAGGTGTAATTTCACCCTAGGTAAATATGAAAAAAAAAAGAATTTAATAATGAACATGAATCTCCAATAGCTGCGGTTGCGCGGGGATGGATTCACATACACACGTACACAAAGACGGTCAGTGTTTTATATGATTTGCAGTCTTGATGTCAGTTTTGTATTGTTTTATTTGCCGTCATTGATGGCCTCCCAGACACCATCACCACCACCAGGAATGGATAAGTATTATGCAGCAGAGACAGACATGGGTGGCTGTGGCTCAGGCGGTAGAGCGTGTTGCTACTTAATCAGAAGGTTGGCAGTTCAATCCCTGGTTCCTCCAGGCTGCATGTCCACCAGTGTATGAATGTGTGTAAAACTGCTTTGAGTGGTCAAAAACACTAGAAAGGCACTATACAAACACTTACATCTTACAATTGTCTCTAATCACATTGCAATTATTCTCATTTCCTGTCCAGTTGCCACCACTACAATCATTTGTTATAGTGTCTGTAGAGCAGATGGAAAGTGGAGATAGTGGAGAGTTTGTTCAAACACTGCCCACAATAATAGAAGAAGAAGACCCCCCACCACTACTACCATCACCACCAACAGCAAAAGAATGGGTAAGTATTATACAGCAGACAATTCTATGAGTAGATTCAAACTATCTGTGCTAGCGAGTCTTCTAATCACATTGTAATTATTCTCATTTCCCTTCAGTCACGCACGCGCGCACACACACACACACACACACAAACTGTATGCCAAAGTTCCATAAAAGTAGAAAATTGAACATTAATTTTTTGTCCAGAGTGTTTCCAATCAAATTACTTAGTCAGAATGTAGTATGATGTGCAATAATTTGACGCATCTAGGTTGCCAAAGTGGTACTCACAAAATTCATTCAGGGTTGGCAGGTCTAGATTCACTGCTAGAGCTCAAAATCTATTTGACAATTAGATAATCATGCAGGCACATCATCTGGCCAGACAGTGAAGCTGCCAAAGATGACAATGATAATGAAGAATATCCCATTGAGACAAGACCAAATTGGGTACACACAGTATGCATAGATTTGTCCAGAGGTGACAACATACCTGTCTCAATGAATGTTGTAATACAGTACTTGAGGTCACAGAATTCTGGGGGCAGAAAAACAAACTATTGTCGTTTTAATAAAGCAGTCAGGCAGTAATTGGCCTTTTCCCTATCATTCTGTGAGCAACCATGATATGATTTTATGCTGCACACAGCACAAGTCTGCGAACAGCAGGGCACAGTCAAATGAGCTGGTTACCTCACTGAGAAGTCGGAGGTGTGCAGTCTGTCGCCTGCAGCTATTTATCTAAAACAGCACACTGTGGCTGCTCCTGACTGTTCTATTACATTACTCTCTGCAATATTTCAAACAGCTGTCAGAAATGCAGAAAAGGACTGTTGTCTTATTTTGTATTGTTTTGTATTTTGTATTGCATTTCCTGTGCTACTTCATAATTAACGTCAACTCATGTTTTGCCAGTTAAATGCTTTTAATGTGAAGCTGCAGCAGTAGGAAATGTTCAGTTTGCGTTAGCATTAACTATCATTGCCACAGAGACAGAGTTTGCAATAATGTAAATTTATAAATATTACAATACTTTAATCTGTGGGCCATAGGCTCAATGGCTATTGCGTTTCCACATATGGTGGTAGTGACTTAACAAACATTTATTTAGGAAATCGTCAAAATTCTCACTTTAAAGAATAACTAAACTAATGGAAATTTTGCTGCCCTAGTGGTTGGTATTTTCACCATGTTGCACAAACTGCCTACCGGTGACTTTAGCGTACTCTGGAGGTACTATCAAAGACTGTGTATTTTTTATTTAGGCTATATGTAAAAATGTACTTAAATATATTCTTGATTGTTGATACAAGTTCTTGTTGATGGGGAAATTACAGTATCACAGTGCATAGCAAGGGATAAAGGAACAGCTTAACATTAAGGCATGAGATACAAACATGTAAATATAAACATGAACTCCCAGTCAGGTATCTGTCTATATGGGTATAGAATGTAACAGTATGTATTTACAGGTTACAGTCATTTATGCAGTTGTATGTAGAGGACATGAAAGAAGTTCTGTACAATGTGTGCAAAAAGTAAAATGTACAGAGCAGATGTGCATCTGCTGGACATGCATTCATGTTTGTGCAAAAAGTTTAATGTTAACCTTAGCTTAAATTACCATATTGGATCTGATGAGGGTATACGCATGTAGATGGGTAACACGAGTTGGCCTTTACAAGCACATAGTATTCTACATAAATGATAAATTGAAAGCACAAATGTTCCCACTACCTGCATGCGACCAGTGCACTATAAACCAGTACTTCCCTAATGCTATTAATATGGAAGGAAATAAAGTGAATAGTAGGCTATCGTGGGCATGAACCTTGATTTTATTGGTCTAGGTAGATGCTGTAGATATTGAAAATAACAAAAAGTTGAATTAATTTCACTTATGTCCAATACCTTGGATGTGTACTATTCTAACTAACTGTTGGATATATTTCCCTGCCTTGCCTGAAATATCTAAAATCTCCATCTAAAATCAACATCACAAGAAGTTATTACCCTTTTATTTAAGATAAGAAGAGTATTCGGGGAAGGCAAGCTGTTGTGCTGCACACATTACATAGCAATGGATATGTAAAGTATTCAAAAAGTTTGATGAATGTTCAAACTGTCATCTTTGACAATGAGATAAAATCAGGATTTGTCTGATTATGCTCAAAGTAGCATGTCGCAATGTTAAAGGGATGTAAAGATTAACTGATAAATTTGGAAAGGCATAAAAGAGTCACTGATGTGGCTCATAGATACACAACCATAGATCCATCTTATTTCTCAATGAAATTTAGAATAAATCCATGCAACTGTCAAAATTTGAAATGGCATATTCATCACATTATCATGAAAAAAAATATTTGGTTGTGTTAGCATAATAGCTAAGGTAGTTCTGTTCAGCAGATCGCCACTTAGGTGATTCAGTGTGGTAAGTATTATAAAGTATTATACATTGAAACCTGACTTGTGCCTTTACTGTGTGTGTCAGTTTGCGAGACCTCCTCTCCTGCTAGCTCTTTTTGTAAGCCAATCACATACCTTATTTAAGCCATCCACACCTTTCCCAACAGTGAAAGAAATGCTGAAATTATTTTTTTCACATCAGTTGGACTACATTATATGGCTACTCCTGTACAACAAACCACCTATACAGGCCTTAACAGCAAATATTCAAATCCCTCCAATGCAATGTTATTATCTGTCTTTTTTTTCTCCCACCACCCCCATTTCCTCATGGCCTCCTACGTCACCTGTTAACTAAGACATTATGGGTGACATTATTAAACCAGAGCACAGAACTTGAAGATGATGTTCAGGAATCCAATCTTCAATTTGCTGCCTTTGCGACAAATGTTATATTCGCACAATGTCTGCATTTCAGAGATTAATTTAATTTGAACTGAAGAACTCGTCATTCATGCGAATGAGCATAGGTCACATGCAGCTTTAACTGTATTTTATACCTGAATTAGCCCTCAGTTTCATAGAAAGCATTTTCTGCACGTAGTGTTTGATATCTTACAAGGTCACTTTGCAGATATTGAAATACATATTCACCTCGGGCTGTACCCGACTAAGGATTTACATAACCGTTCATTCTATGCTGCCAATAAGTGCATGCACATCGCGGTTCCTATTTCAAGTACCCGGCTATTTAAAAACGATAAAATATTCTTTGTGTGGTTCATCGACGGTGATAAATTATCCGAAAGTGAGGTGCGAGTGCGCACAACACCAGTGAAGCTGGGGTCCCGTCTCCTTAGTAAGTGTTCCTCATTTGCTACTACACACATACACGCCTACACATGCACACTGAGGACCCAGGGTTAGGGTTACAATTTTGGATTTATTTACGCACTTTAAAAACATTTATTGAAAGTTGTTTTTCTTTTTACATGTTTATTTACAGCATTAAATGTTGAAATGTGTATTGTAATAGGCTGTACATTAACTTATTGGGAGAAAACTGGTAGTTCTACGTAAAATCAAACGTTGAGCACCCCCATATCGCAAAAATGGCAGGATCCTTGTTTCGCTGCAAAGCTTCAACTGTGAGATTGACAGTCAAATCAGGCTCCGGCCATCGAAGCATTGAATCTTCGACTATTAGAGGTCAGCCCTAATATTCACTATAAACAAAATCAATGCAAAGGAGATTCAACAAAAGGGCTCATGTTTGGAATTTCAAATGTGTTACATCAGGTTATTCACTGTCCAGTGTTCCTGAAAGATATGCTTACTGCAGCATGTCAGACTGGAAAAAAAGAAAAGTAGCAAATCTTCCTGACTGTAGCATACCACAAGTGTTTTGCCTTGCATGCTTTTTCTGCTTTCTCTCCTCTCTGTGTTCTTTTGTCCTCCTCCATCTCCTTATCTGCTCCCTCGACAGCTCAGATACCTGTTAAACACACACACAAAGTAAGACATCAGCGGTGATTGAAGCCCACATAGTGGTCGCCTTGCTGCCTGTTCAGATTTGTTTGAGACCACTGCTGATTAGTGCTTCAGGGTTTTTGATGTCAGCACATATTCAGATGATTTATCTCCAACCCCACTGAAAATATGCTTCAAACACACCTGAGGTGATTCGGAATATTTCTATACACACACAAGTGCCTCCATATTTATAGACATGCATGTGCATACATGAACACATGTACAACCCACACATTGTCAGGACAGTTACATAATACAGTTACAATATGTTCCACCATATTAAAACAACATCTGAACTCTGTAAAGCACATGCGACTGTATTGCCCAAAGATGTATCCACATTTAATACTTTTTATACAAAATACCACACAAAGAGCATTTCAAAATTATGACAAAATTATGTCCCAAAAAAGTTGCGCCAAACTGCAATAAAAATGGAAGGTGAAAAATAGTAGCAGATAAAACATCAGATCTGTTGAGGATGAGGAAATGGTAATCTTCCTCAAATTAATACGTGAAACCTAAATGCCATATTTAAGTAATGTTTTCTACATTGTTTTTGTTAATTTCATGTTTGGTACTCTTTAATTATGTTATCTTGTTTTGCCCTCTTTCTCTGCATTGGTTTAACGGTACCCGACGGAAGAATTAGCGCCACCAACTGATTATCTCAATGCACCCAACTTCTAATACTGACATAATGGTACTGGATTGTCTTTTGCCAATTTTTTTTCTGGTTAAATTTTAGCTACATTTGGATGGAAACTTGACACTGAGCACTGACTTTTTTTGAAAGACTTTCCTCACCAGAAACACAGCAATGGTTGCTTCAACGCTGCAAGTGGTTTATGTCCCTACCCCTACCAAACATCAATACTGGTTTCTTTTAACCATGAAAATTATCTTTCTCTAGCCATACCCGAGTCAATTTAGTTGTCTAAACTTAACCATACCTCAGCTACAGATCACAAGATACTCAAAAGTTAAATGAGGAAATACCCACACCTACACGACAAAATAGTTTGTTTGTCAGTGCCTTCCAAAATAGCAAAAACAGCTCAAAAGGTTTTGGTAGGTATTGATAAATTAACAATTTTGACTTTTAGTGCTGTCTTTAACACACGTCATTGCTATATATGCCATTTTCTAGCCTGTTATGAAGAAAACCTGGACTGGAAACGACTGGAGGGTAGAAGAGCAGCAATTTTCTAATCCCCAGTAGTAACACTCACTGGGTATATTCACTGCTCCACCACTCCCAATAAGTATTTTGTAACATTTTCACACTTTGTTCTCCTTCACGTAAAAAAACAACACACAAATTGCTTACTACTAAATATGAAAGAAGAGAGAAGATAAAAAAGGAACTGGAAACGAGATGAAAGGATTTTAAATATCAGTGGGCACTAAGAGACTTTTATTTTAATACACATGTTTTTGTGCTTCAAAAACAAAGGTATTCGGGAAACGATTCTGCAATTACAACACTGAGCTAGAAGGTGGAACAGCTTTTTTTCTGCCTTTCATTGAGCAAGCTACCCAGTTTTTCATGGTTTGGTTGATTCACTTTGCGCTTATCTCAATTTTTGCACTACTATTCTGAATTTCATTGATTTCTAGTTTACGTTCAATAATGTTCTTGCAGTTTGGTCTGCCACTGGTTAATGGATATAAAAGAAAACTCTCTTCAGCTGACTACTGAAATAAATTACTTCCTTTTGTGGCCCTTATGTGGAAGCAACATAGATACAGAGGGACATCAATATGTAATTAGTCGTAAGACATTTGGATTCCATTTAATGTGGAAGGCGCTACTAAGTACCATGGGAAACTGTCTGTATGGGTATTAATTTACTCCAAAACACTATTCTGTGGGCTCAAATGGCCTACTGTTTGTAATGTGTACCATGTTTCCAAGGCTATTCTGCTGAGGCCGAATTGCCACCTGATAAGGAGGGTTCACGCCAACCACGTTTAGAGTGGTTTGATTGTGGAGTATTGAGTCCTTCAGTTTGGTTGTTTGGGGAGGTGAGAATGATGCCATTTGAACTGAAGTGGCCTAAAATTACTACACTAAGATGCCCATAAATACAAGTCTCTCCTCTTCCAGAGACAGTCAGTTAAAGCAGAGACAGGTCCTTCAAAAAGTGGGTAAAGTAACACAGACTGGAAAATTAGCTCTGTTATTTACAGTTTGCAAGAGTTCAGCTGTTGAGCTATTAAAAAAGATGTTATGTTGTTGAAAATATATTTAAAGTGGTATTAATAGATATTTTATTTTGGCTGCTAAATATTCTGCTATGTTCACTAACTTGTCATTAACTTTGTCTGATGTTAGGTCTTGGGCAGCATAGTGTGAGTTTATAAGAAACTTATACATTTACCTGATGTGTTTATCCAAAGCGCTATACATATTAGAGGTCGCACACCTCTGTAGCAACTAGGGGTTAAGTTTCTTGTTCAGGGATGGGTATGGGTTATAGATGGGTCCCAGTGGGGGATTAAACCAGGGTCTCTCACACCAAGGGCATGTGTCTTATCCACTGCGCCATAACCACCCCTTAACCTTTCTACTGAAAACAGCTGCCAGTTGTTGCAGGCCGTAAAACCAAAGCAATCGGCTGAAATGCTCCATAAAGGTCTGGACAGGTGATAATTCTCTGAGTTTGTTACACCGAGTGACTCATTTCATATCACATGTAGTCATTTGATCCATTATTAACATTAAAATAATGATTAGTACAGCTTTAAAAAACTTAAAATATATAATAGTCAACTAAGCCGTTAAGTCGATGAGAAGTCTTAGTTGATCAAGTTTTCATTGGTCAGTTAGCTGCAGAAAAAAACCCAACAACCTCAAACTCCATTCCGAGCTGCGCCTTTTGGTTAGGGCTGGGATTAAAGTATTAGGATTGTTGCGACATCGACCTTTTCTCTTGTAACATGATAGTCAGTGCTATCACTGCTGTAAACCATTCTGTAAACCATATGTTATGTGACAAAGAGAGTTTGCTCACTACTTGTCCCATACAGGTCATTATCTATAATACACCTTCTAGTTTATACAAGTTTTTATTTTTTGTAATTTACCATAGCTTGTGTAAACCACTTACTATATATGCATTATATTACAGTCTACAGCAAAGTATATGATAAGTTAAAGTAAACACACAGTCACAAGTTAGTATCAGTTCCATTTTATTAGGTTGCAAGTTTAAACATGGTTTAATTGTTTTCCTGTGTTAATACTTACAAATGTTTGTTCCTTTGTTCAGTTCCACCATGCAGGACAATTGTTTGGGGAGTCCGGCCTAGGCATTTCCTGTTTTATAGGAATAGGGTGGTCATGGACGAAATCACCGTGCATACCAAGTAGAGGGTTTTCTTTCTTTATAGGAATGTTTCTTTTGATTGTTTTTGGTTATTATAAATAAATGTGTAAATATCCCTGACCTGTTTTCTAGTCAGTGGGAGCGGAGTGAACTGTATAGCTGAACATTAAGAGACATCTAAATAGTAATGTTATGGAGTAGATCAACCTGCATCAGAATGGGATGGGCTGAATTGAACACCTTATATAAACGGTGGGATTTGTGCTCCCAAGGGGGAAAAAAAAGACAAAGAAAAATGAGGTGAGACTGTGGCGCTGTGAACATGTGCCTTTTGTTAGCGTTGCTATAAGTTTAATGAGTTATTTTTCCTAAGTCTGTTTGTTGAGTTACAGTGGGGGGAAAAAGTATTTGACCCCTTGCTGATTTTGCAGGTTTGCCCACTTACAAAGAATGCAACAATCTACAATTTTAATCATATGTACATTCTAACAGTGAAAGACAGAATCCCAAAGAAAATTCCAGAAAATCACATCATATGAATTTATAAAAATTGATGACCATCTGATGAGGAAAAACAAGTATATGACCCCCTACCAAACAGCAAGTATTCTGGCTCCTACAAGCCAGTTAGTCTTTCTTTAAGACACAGCCCCAATCCCAACCAATTATCTACATCAAATACACCTGCCTCACCTCGTTACCTGTATAAAAGACACCTGTCAACACCCAAACAACCAGCATCCAACATCACCACCATGGGCAAGACCAAAGAGCTTTCTACGGACATCAGGGACAAGATTGTTGATCTGCACA
>NC_060160.1:23003813-23011566 GCF_021292245.1 Micropterus dolomieu | reverse complement strand
GTATTGAGGGGAGGATGGACGGGGCCATGTATCGTGGAATTCTGGACCAACATCTCCTTCCCTCAGTGAGAGAGCTGAAGATGGGTCGAGGATGGGTGTTTCAGCACGACAACGACCCTAAGCACACCGCCAAAGCAACAAAAGAGTGGCTGAAGAAGAAGCACATCAAGGTTCTGGAGTGGCCTAGCCAGTCCCCAGACCTGAATCCAATTGAAAATCTTTGGAGGGAGCTGAAAATTCGAGTTGCCAGGCGACAACCTCGGAACGTGAATGATTTGGAGGCTGTCTGCAGGGAGGAGTGGGCCAACATCCCTGCCGAAATGTGCACAAACCTTGTCACCAACTATAAAAACCGTTTGACATCTGTGGCTTTTCTACAAAATATTAACATGCTGTCCAGGGGGTCAAATACTTGTTTTTCCTCATCAGATGGTTATCAATTTTAATAAATTCATATGATGTGATTTTCTGGAATGTTCTTTGGGATTCTGTCTTTCACTGTTAGAATGTACATATGATTAAAATTATAGATCGTTGCATTCTTTGTAAGTGGGCAAACCTGCAAAATCAGCAAGGGGTCAAATACTTATTTCCCCCACTGTATCTGTGGAACATACGATGTTTGGATCTGCCTACCTACCACCTTCCTAGCCACTCTGGTCAGGCTACACCACAAGTTAGATCAGTTAGCAGTCCAAAGTGGGACCGGGACTGGGACCTAGTAACACTGGGGGAGTGTTGTTTACAACACTAGCACAGGCACTATTGACCGCTGGGAAGAAGAGGCTTCCAGGCCCAAGGCAGGGGACCTAGCGGGGAAAGATGCCAGGAAGCAACACCAGAATGAGCACCAGAACCGGGACAAGAGAAAAGTCAAGCGGGAGAGGAGCAA
This sequence comes from Micropterus dolomieu, assembly GCF_021292245.1. Classification (NCBI taxonomy): domain Eukaryota; kingdom Metazoa; phylum Chordata; class Actinopteri; order Centrarchiformes; family Centrarchidae; genus Micropterus; species Micropterus dolomieu. The sequence goes on along the minus strand of NC_060160.1, from coordinate 23,010,674 downwards.
GTTTGTAGTGAGTTTATTTGTAAATGTTATACAACATCCGTCGCGTTGACATGTGTACAAATCTTTAATCAGGGGCAGCCCTAGTCATAACTCGGCAAAATTATGCACACTATACATTCTCCAACTTAATGGGAATAAAGTATTCCTGACTTACTGATGGTCTTATTCAATTGAGCATCTGCTTTAAAAGCGGTTAAAACATGTGCTTATGTCTTAACTTTTTTGATGGAAACACCTAATGAGAGAGCCACACAGCCTCTCACTGTGAAAGAATAAAACTCCTAAGTGAAGGTTAACACCAAAATCCAGAACCAAATGTACAGCACACCCTGCAGATTTCAGCCTCTGTTAAAGTTCCACACAGCTAATCATTTATGTTGAATTTGGAAACTTTGGAAACCTACACACAGCTTGAAAAAAAATGTAAATAAAATAAGGGAATTTCCAAAGAGAAAATGTGTGAACTAACAAATGAAGAAACAAGAGTGCAAATCACAGAAGCAGATGTTTCTTTTGTCTTTTACAGGGAGATAAATGAGAGCTATCACTGTCAGCACAGAAAGTGAAGTGTCTTCACACCTGACACTTCAAAATAGGCTACAAATGCAGGATTATGAGACTTATGGTAACGACTTTATCAGATGTTCCCACTGGATTGACAGATAGAGGCAAAAGTACACAGTTGGTGGTTCACAGGTAGAAAAAGAGGTTTTGATAACTGTAACCTGAGGGCATGGAGGTTTGTGTGAGGCTGTTAAAGGAGGAAGAACAGAGATAAAAACTGAAAGTCTAAACCAGATTTATGCTAATGTTATGTCCCATTTTTGAGTTGAGTGTTCTTATGCTACAAACGGTTCAAATTGTAATGGGCATGGAAAGCAAGGGAGAGGCATGCAGGCAAAGCAAAGGATGGTTAAGTGAAGTCCTGTCACACAACTGCCATTGCGAATAATGTTAGTACACAGATGGGCTACAACAGCCAGTTAGCAGCAGCTAATTGAAGGTAACCAATCAACCATCTGCCAATTTACAGCCTGTCAAGTTTTAAGCAGCCATGTCCATCTGCCAATCAACATGCAGGAAGGTAAGAGTACGGCAGATAGCATGTGGATAAAGCCGGGGAGCACACACAAAGTGAGCCCACTGCCCTGGTGCTGAAAGTGTTGGGGCCAATGCACCGCACCCCCTGTCCCACATGCTTCAACACTGAGCAGTACAATGGTAGTGGTAAAAAAAAGAATCTTTTTCGTCCACTCTAATACAATGGGTAAAATAAAGCAAAAGAAAACATGAAGAATATTTTAATTAAATTAAACAGGACATTGTCATAACAATCAAATGTACGCCGTGTATATTGCAACCAATAAAAACGTTTGTCTGTTAGCTACATTGTTCGGTTTGAGCTGTTAACCTAGCTATCTTAACTTGGTTTACTTAATTTCTGCAAACATGTCATGTTCATTTCTGTTCCACAGCCATGTGTGTAATGAAAGACTTAAACCCATAAGTCGTGAACGAATCAGTTCTACTCCCTGTGCTTCTTTGTAAGGCTTAATGAACAGTATAAGCTCTAGTGTACTAGACATTTTCTGGATCTCAGTGTGTATTTTGTATCCCACTTTAACTTTTGCTGGAAAACAAAAAACGTCTCCATATTCACCCCTGTTCAAGGGTACGGGAAGGGGGGTGCAGAGGGTGCTGCAGCGCCCCCTATTGACAGGGAGGAACACAGTGTGCAAATTACATGTGCAGACTGCATAATGGGCACTATTGTTACTATATGACAACATAAAATACAGCAGGTTTGTGCTGAATGCAGAGGATGCTCTTAATAATACAGCCTAATAATTTGACGTCAGCAGCTGTTTGCACTGTTTTGTCACGATTATAGGAGCTACATTGGTGTGATGCGCGGATCGGGTCTGACAATATCTTAATAATCATGTACGCACAAATCATCCTACAGCTCCCAACCCAACTAATTATTTTCTCAGGTTTATCCCAGCTCTACTGGTCCTCTTAACTTTCCAGGTGATTTTCTTTATTGTGTTGACGTACGGCTTAGCCTACTTTAAAGATTCGAGAGGCTGCAGTCAGTCATTTAAAAAGGTTCCCTGGGCGCAGTAATATCACAGCAAATACCCTGGGTGTAGTTATAAACTTTACAGGACAGACAGGAAACTCTGCAGAGGAAAACAGAATTCTACTTTTTGCTTCTGAAATAATTTAGATGTTCTGATGGAACTCAGGATTGATCAGGAGGACGGCTGGTTTACTATAAACAGTTTCACTGTATGAATCTGGACTGTGTGTGAGATCTTTTAGATGTGAAGAAGAACATAGAACATTAATCAACGTTAGATTCTGACTGATCCTGTCGCCGTATCAATGTAAATGTGAAGTTATGCTGCTGTTCCCCGTGCGTACATGCACACAGCATCTCTTTGAAGGGAAAGACACTTCACCCTATTTCACCCACCCGGAAAGTCACAAAACGTTTTGCCCAAAGCTCTGCCAGCAAACAGCGGTGCTCTCAGTTATTGCATGCACAAGGTTTTCATGTGCTTATTGTGTTTCCCCAAGTGTGGACACTGAGTGTGGAACAGTTTTTCAAGTTGAAATGATGGTAGAGACAGTATAATCAGCTGCGCCCGCATGCCGTTCATTTCAAGTTGATTGTGTTATCAATGGTTTTTATTCAAATTATTTTGTTTATACATACATGCATACATATAATTACGGAGGTACGGACCTTGGTGACCATATGACCATAACCACTCAGTGTTGAAGGAAAGTGTGTAAGTGCGTGCCCACACACAGTCGTGACTTGAGCTCACTTAACTTTGGGTTAAAATGAGTAACAGTGTAATGTGCGTTACTGAGATTGTAAAAAGTAAAACATTACTGATTTATTTTTAGTAATGCGTTATATGACTGCATTACAGCAAAAAGCAATACCTTACTGTAATTGAGTTACTTTCGTATGCGCGCATCTACTCTGCAGCACCCCTTAGCGAAAATGTCTTCCCGCACGCCGTGTTATCAGTCCTGATGTGAAGTATACACAAAATTAAATACTTGATGGTAGACCATCATCTGTGCATTATGGAGGGGGATACATATTTTGTCAGACTGCATGTTCAGCCTGGTAGGACCACTAGGCTACTGTTATCACTATTTGTGTATGAAAAGTGCTGTTTAAGATTCAAGATTCCTTTATTGTCATTGACAAGATGGCGCCAGTGTCCATGGCAAGCCGTCTGTCCTCGTCTTGTCTGCTTAGTTTTCTGTTTGCTATCATTCTATTTATATGTTGTCAAGATATCTCTGCTATACTTAAATATGATCGCCAAACACTTCTCAATATTCGGGCCTCTGAAGATGTACTTAGAAGGCATGATTTGAGAGTCTATTGGACTAGGAGTCCTCCTCCTTTCCTGGCGGATATACCAGCGCACCTGCACCGTCCACCATGCGATATTCCCCAAAAGAAGCGCTGCAGGTGACGGGGAAAACGTGGAGGTGTGCTGGTCAGATACAAGGCTTACCTTGCATCCGCAGATGTGACGAGTCCTTACAATGGATACGCTCCTGCAGCACTGCGACTACTGGAGGTGCGAGGCCGATGGCTCCGTCCCATTCTGCCCATCTTGACAGTTACCTCTGAGGCCGACTTGTTGACTCTGCCTCCTCATCCTACGCGGATTTGGGCTTGCAGATGTGGTGTGGATTCTTCGAACCTTCGCCCGCTGGATCATGCGGTGCCTTTGGCCAGTGAGGATCGCAGTCTTCGTTTGGCTCTGATTAACGTTAGATTGCTAGCTAACAAGACGTTTCTGCTGAATGACTTCTTCACTTCAAGGGAGTTGGATTCTATGTTTCTGACAGAAATCTGGCTTCATACTGGTGAGTTCACTCCATTCTCTGAACTTCTTCCTCCCTGCTGTGACTTTCTCAGCTCCCCTCGGACCACCGGCAAAGGTGGAGGGCTGGCGTCTGTGTTCAAATCTGTCTTTCATTGTTGGGAAATTCCGGTTGACAGCTGCTCCAGCTTTGAAATATGAACACTCTTAAATTATTGGTGATTTTAACAAACATGTGTGCTGTGAATCCAAACCTCTGGCTAAAGATTTTCTTAATCTTATTGACTCTTTTACTCTCATGCAGTCTGTCACCGTCCCGACTGGTGAAAAAGGACATATTCTGGATCTTGTGCTGTCGTATGGTTTATGTGTTACCATAAGTGAAATATGTGACACATGCATTTCAGACCATCTACCTGTCTTATTCACTGTGGCTCTCTCCTGTTTGGAGATTTCTACCTGTGCTCCGGCACGCAGTGTGCGTACAATTAACCCTTTAAGTGCCTCACAGTTTTCCTCTGCTTTTAAAAACTCACTGTTATACAATCTCAATGGCTGCAACCTCACTGTTGAGGACCTCACTTACCAATTTCATTGTACTTGCACTGAGATATTGGACTGTATTGCTCCACTGAGGGAACAGCGCTTTAAACCACTTTCAGAACCTTGGCTGAATGACACTACCTGCTCTCTCAGACGTGCCTGTAGAATAGCTGAGAGAAAGTGGAAAAAGGACAAACTTCAAGTCTCATTTGAAATATTGCGGGATTCATTAGCTAAATACCAGAGAGCAGTAAAATCTGCTAAAACTATTTTTTTATCCTCTGTAGTAGGTTCTTTTCAATGTTTTTAACTCTCTTGTTAACCCTCGCGAATCAGACTGTGTTGTGCCATCTACAATTTTATCTGAAAACTTCCTGAAATATTTTATGGACAAAATTGCTGGTCTTAGCTTTTCACCCACTACGGGTGGTCACTGGTAAATGCAGTGACCACCCTCTGTCCCCCCTGTCAGCCCAGCTGTCTTCCCGCAGTTTGAGCCAGTTACATTCCCCCTTCTTTCTGATATAGTCAAGCAACTATGTCCTGCAAACCTTTTGAAAGATGTTTTTAACACTGTTGGATCAAGCATTGTCACCTTTGTTAATACATCTCTCAGCTCAGGGTGTGTTCCAGCTGCTTTCAAACATGTAGTTGTGCAACCGCGTTTAAAAATAGAATCTGGATACTTCAAATTTCAATTTCTCTAATTTTAGACCTATCTCTAAGTTCCCCTTTTTGTCAAATCTTAGAGAGTGGTTTTTAATCAACTTCAATCATTTTTTGATGATTTTAGTATTTATGAAAAATTCCAGTCTGGATATAAGCCCCGTCACAGTACTGAAACTGCCCTTTTAAGAGATTTTAATGATCTCCTTTTAGCTCTTGACTCTGGAAACTCTGTTTTAGTGCTTTTAGATTTGACTGCTGCCTTTGATATGGTTAATCACTCCATTCTCTTATCCCGACTCGAACAGTGTGTCGGCATTAGGGGCACAGTCCTCAAATGGTTCAAATCATATCTGGCTGATAGAAGTTTCTCTGTTCACCTCGGTGAATTTTCTTCATCTGCTGCCCCTCTTTCTTGTGGAGTCCCCCAAGGGTCCATATTGGGCCCCATGCTTTTTTCACTGTACATGCTGCCATTGGGGTCCATTTTCAAAAAACACAGCATCTCCTTTCATTGCTTTGCAGACGACATACAAATCTATTTACCAGTAAAATCTAATGACAAAGCTGCAACTCAATCCTTGTGTCAACTGCGTGAGAGATCTTTAAAATATGGTTGAATCAGAACTTTCTCTGTCTGAATGAAAGTAAGACTGAGGTTGATGTGTTCAGACGACCTGGGGATTTAAGTGCTTGTGTAGATGTTCTTGGTACTTTAGGAACATATAGTTGTCCATTGACCAAGAATCTAGGTGTGATCTTCGACAGCGCTTTTAAATTTGAAAAACAGATTAGTTCTGTAGTAAAATCCAGTTTCTTTCAGCTGAGAATGTTGGCCAAAGTCAAGCCCTACGCAAAGACTTTGAAAGAGTAATACATGCATTTATAACGTCTCGTCTCGACTACAGTAACTCTTTGTATGTTGGAGTGGATCAGTCATCTCTCCATCGGTTACAGTTAGTCCAGAATGCAGCAGCTTGACTTCTAACTGAAACTAAAAAGCGTGAGGACATTACCCGTTTTAGCCTCGCTCCACTGACTTCCTGTCCGCTTTAGGATTGATTTTAAGATTTTATTGCTTGTTTTTAAAATTTTAAATGGGTTGGCACCTTCTTATTTATTAGAACTTTTACATGTACACACTCCGGTCAAAGCACTGAGGTCATCCAATCAGATGCTCCTCTGTGTCCCCAGATCCAGGTTAAAAACTAGAGGTGAAATAAATCACATTCCCAACAACAACATACTGAGTGAAGTTTAGAAAGAATGAACAGTTCAGTCCCTCCTGTCCTCCTCCCTCTGCTGCTGCTGGTAGAGAGGAGGGCTGGTCTGTCTCTACCAGCTGAGTTTATATAATGTAAGTGGCAAACTAAGCTAAACAGTTACTAAAGACAGACATCTTTCACTTTAGCTTGTTTTTCACAATAGCCTAAGCTATTAGCTGAACCAGCGCTGTGCTTTATTAAACAGGTGTGTTGGTAAAGTATTGGCTCTTTACTAATTAAGTTTTTATTGAACCACATATGAGCGTAGTTATCGTCAATATCGGTAATGTCTACTGATCAGCTGGCTGACTTCGCTCCGTGTGCGCGCGTGTGTGGAGGCACTCTGCAGACATGCAGAGGAGGGGAAACCTGTCACGGCCGGGGGCCAGAAACTCAAACGCAGACTAGAGAATGCACTGAAAGTGATTTATTGAGCTCTAGGGGAGTCCTGGGAGAGGTTTGGGTGTGGTGGTCGCTCTGTGGGTCTGCAGCTCTGGTCCCAGAGTCTAGATGACTCCGTGGCA
>NC_060160.1:22940648-23003793 GCF_021292245.1 Micropterus dolomieu | reverse complement strand
GACATTACCCGTTTTAGCCTCGCTCCACTGACTTCCTGTCCGCTTTAGGATTGATTTTAAGATTTTATTGCTTGTTTTTAAAATTTTAAATGGGTTGGCACCTTCTTATTTATTAGAACTTTTACATGTACACACTCCGGTCAAAGCACTGAGGTCATCCAATCAGATGCTCCTCTGTGTCCCCAGATCCAGGTTAAAAACTAGAGGTGAAATAAATCACATTCCCAACAACAACATACTGAGTGAAGTTTAGAAAGAATGAACAGTTCAGTCCCTCCTGTCCTCCTCCCTCTGCTGCTGCTGGTAGAGAGGAGGGCTGGTCTGTCTCTACCAGCTGAGTTTATATAATGTAAGTGGCAAACTAAGCTAAACAGTTACTAAAGACAGACAGCTTTCACTTTAGCTTGTTTTTCACAATAGCCTAAGCTATTAGCTGAACCAGCGCTGTGCTTTATTAAACAGGTGTGTTGGTAAAGTATTGGCTCTTTACTAATTAAGTTTTTATTGAACCACATATGAGCGTAGTTATCGTCAATATCAGTAATGTCTACTGATCAGCTGGCTGACTTCGCTCCGTGTGCGCGCGTTTGTGGAGGCAGTCTGCAGACATGCAGAGGAGGGGAAACCGCCACAGAGCACAACATCACTGAACTGTAAAAACGTTATGCTTTATTAAATGTCACATAATTAACAAACTAGATAAAGTCAGTCCAGTTACCTGACAACCGACTTGCCTCTCATTCCGGCTCTGGCAGTAACTCATGTCGCATCAGACCAGTCGGAACTAGGAAATTTCCAAGTTGAAATATCCGACCTCAAAACGTTTCAGGTGCATGACGCCAAATGTATACAATAAACATGGCTGACTGTGACAAACCTACAATATTGAATGACTCTTGAGGATTACCAACTGATTTAGAAATGTTTTGCCAATGTTATTAGGTAGCTGATCACAGTAAAGAATCTCTGAAAGTCATCTTACTACCCAAAAGTTCTTCAGGAAAATGTTAAAAATGCCCAGAAATGTGAAAACATTTGGAAATAATGTGGGTGCACACATTCCCCACACTGTGTGGGGACAGAACACATACACACTCCGTACAGATACTCTTCTGAAGAAGAAACCTGCGGGGCAGTGTGTGATGCTGCATTACGCACGATCCCCTGGCAGTGTCCGACTGCGAGCTCGTGCATAATAACGGCTTCACCGACACGGTCCTTCTGGGCATCCAGGAGCCCCCCTTTTGTTCACAGAAGTCAGGCTGTGTCATATGAGCCCTTGAAGCGAATTTTATTCTTTGTGCGGACAGGACACACGCACACAACCCTGCATGTAGTGTTATTCTATTGCCGCTCCACACATTATGCATGTCCCCCTGGGCAGAGCCCAGCTGAGGGCTCGTGCGTGATCACGGCATAACCGACGCAGTTCCTCCTCCTGCAAAAAAAAGAAAGAAAGGAAAATCTATGCTGCCGCCATCACGGTGTTCGCTCACCTGCTGGTGAAGCATTTCCTAAAGGGGTTGCGGAGGCGCAGGCCGGTCTCGTGGCCTGCTGCTCCGCAGTGGGGTTTGGCGCTTGATTTACGCACGCTAACTCAAGCCCCTTTTTGAACCTTCGGAGACGGCAGAACTGAAGTTCCTTTGGGCCAAGGTTGCCTTACTAGGAGGGGGCCACATAGATAAGCTTTTCTCAGTGCCGCACAAGTGTGTGTATGGGTAAACCCAATAGAGATAGCCTTAGAGAGCAAAGCCTATTCTCATAGAATCTAGAATTTAGACACGTTAGCTACCATAACAGTGTTAATATGTTGGTGACGTAGGCTATATTGTGCAAGATTAAATGTTAATGTACTGTTTTGTGAAAAAAAAATTTCGTCTCACCCTGTTGACTTCCGAACATATTTCCCAAATAAAGTCCCATAGGGCAGACGGGAGGGATTTAGGCTGTCTATATGAGATTTAAGGAATAGCATACTAATATACTTTGGTTTATTATTTTACACTTAATGTTACTAATAATCTAATCTTGCATAGTCAGATCTCCACACTTCATTTTAGCGCTGTGCCAGCTCTGACTGAATCCCTATAAAAGAAAAGGTAAAAGCTGATAGCTTGTTTACAAACATAAAGAAGCTATCAGCGGTTACTTTTGTCTACAGAATCCGGGCCTGATATGGCCCATTCTGCATCCGGCAACTGCCGATCTGCTACGTTTATATAACGTGTTTATTTCTTTGTTCCTTTCTCTGTGCTGGAGTTCTTTTAAGACCTTGGTGGCTTTATCCAGATTACTAAATTTTAATAAGAGTGTGTTTATTCATATAGTGTGTCAAGCTTATTACTTCAAGATATTCCCCATAAATGTGATGTTAATGTTTAGATTTTACTCTTGGATAGAGACGTTATGAATGAGCACTTTAGAGACATAATGATCGAAATTATACATATATACATATAAATGGCTGGTCTGGTTGTATACACAGGAAAGATAGTTGAAAATGGAGAGATTTTGCCAGAGTAGTGGCGACTGAATATTGACAACATATTTCTGTGGTTTTTACATGGTTTGTGGCCCCATGGAGCTTTATAGAACGATGACAGAGAATGATCAAGAGGTGAATTTGTGCATTATATTTTGTTTATTAAAACAAACCAGGTAGCCTTCTGTGTTTGACAGCTGCGCTGTTTTTTAATTTGTACATCAATTGTAAGAAACAAAAAATATGTATTTGGAACAAGCCGACTCAAGTTGAAAAACACAACACAGAGTCCTCCAATTATTTCAGTACAGCTTTATTCGGCTTGATTGGTTATTCCCTGACTTTTCACGTACCACCACCAACAAGTCAAGACTTCTACTTGTCCACGACAGTGTTGATAGTGGAGACCCACTAGAAGCTAACAAATTGGTCAACACCAGAAAACTATTTTAACTTGGTTGCAAATTCAGATGACATAACTTTGATAGTTCAGGAACAGCTAGCAAGCAGATGTACTAAAACCAGGGTACCCGCAGGATCTTAAAAGTATTAAAAAAGTCTTCAATTTCATATTCCAAAAATAAGGCCTTAAAAGACTTAAATTTCATTACCAAAGTATTAAATTTCATTTAACAAGGTCTTAAATTTTTTCTTGTCCTTTCGTAGGATTTAATTAATGCCGTAACGTCATAAATGAATACTTTGTCTGTGATACTTCATAATATACTATACTATACGTTTAGTGTGACTGTGAAGTTATACGGCAGTACAGGTAACGTTACTGTTTATGTTGGTGTTCAGCTTTATGCTCTGGACTGTAAAGTGTTTGCGGTGCAAGAGCTCTGGCATCCAGAGCGAATCAGTCAGTTGTTAGAAAAGAAAAGAACGTCTCTCAGAATGGACAAGTGTCTGAAAGTCAGATAGCCAGAGATACGAACAAGTTGGCGGACGAGGCTGAGGGCAGTAGTGCTGAGGTTAGCACAACAAGCTGATCGGCGTGCAAGCCAGTCACACTGTGGCGAGCGCTAATGGAACAGCGGAGCTGGAAGACCCACTGCAGGTTACAGTGAATGATACAACAGCAACAGAGAGACAGTTGTGTGTAAGATGAGGACCATGTCTGTGTGTCCGCATTGCGCCGCTGTTGTAGACTAACGTTATGTGAATGGAAACATCAAACTAACGCATATTAAACTTACATCACCCAGATGCGCCAATCACGAGAACGAGGGAAAAATAAACCGGAGCCCAACTCCTTTTCCCTGCTGCAGCCTTTAGATGCAAAAACAGAACAGGATGAATAATCACTGAAGCAATTGGCATTTTATATTACATTATCTAGCCAAGGTGCTACTAATTACAATAACTCATACCGCACAATTCTTTGGAATTTTTGATTTATTAAAGGGACAAAACACAGCAAGATACAGAGAACAAGAGAGGCCCCAAACCCGTGGTCGTTATTATTTACATTATACATTATAACTAAATACTGTCATTTTACTCATGGGTTTTCTTAATAGAGTATAATATTAATGTAATATATTGTGATCACACTTGATAGGAGTATTGTCCTGGTATGTGTGGCAGGTTATCTAATCAGCAGATGAATACAGACATGAATGCAGGTGTATGTTCACTTCTTCACATTTACCTGAGGAAGATAATCTGTAGCTTAAATAATTCCAGTCACATCCACATTTGTGTAAAAAGAGTACTTTTGTGTTGTTTAAGTTAAAATGCTACTCAAGTTATCTTTTACATATTATTAAAAAAAGATTAAAAAGATAATTTGATACTTACCGAACTGAACCACAGCTATTCACAATATATGGACAAATGTTAAACCTGTCAAATGTCAAACCTGAAAACCTTAATACAACCAAGACTGACCACATGCCAAAACTATAAAAAAAGATTTTTGTCAGCATGTGATGGCACTTAAATCAGCAGTATGCTTCATTTGCATCACAATGTGACAGTGTTTGATATTAGCACATTTTTGTTTAAAGGCTCCTCTAATTTTGCTTGCTGGCACATTTTCAAGGTATATGAAAATAGACCGGCTGTAACCGTTTTGATTTTATGCAGCATACAACAGGGTCTAAACTTAATCATAGATCACTTCTAGATGACACCTTTCTCAGTTGCTTCAAAAGTGTTTTACTACATTTCTGCAGAAACTGGAGTATCATTTGTCACAGAAACTGCAGTTCATATGCAAGCTTCTAACCACTGACTGGACATGCATGTTTTTGTTAGGTCAGTGGAAATGTGGCCAGTAACACAGAGTGGGCAGGAGGGATTGAAACATAGTTGGAGAGAAAGCTGTTACCATAGCAACTGCATGAGAGAAAAGGTGTTACCACCTCATGGTCCTTTCCAATATGTGTTAATGTAATAGCAGGTTTGTTTTACTATGCATTGCTGTTTGCGAATATGCAGTCTCAAACCACACTTAACTAACGTTCATATCTCTTAACACACAAACTACTGGAAATTTATAACGATTAGAATGGCAATAGCAGTCTGACTGCTCATACATTATTTGCATGTAATTTCAATAATCAATATGAAATCTAAGAATAAATGGATCTGTAATGTCAAGACACAAAATTTTAGGCCCTGTCTACACGGACATGGGTATTTTTAAAACCGTAACTTTTTGTGGTTTGGGTGTTCGTCCACACGGCAACACAGTATCAGGTCATTAAAACGGAACATTTTTGAAAACTCCTGCCAGGGTGAAGATTTTTAAACTCCGGTTGCAGTGAAATAGGAGTTTTTGCCCTGACGTCCTGGATGGAAACAGGGGTCATTGGTGTCTTTGCTCTCCTTAGATCCACAACCAGCTCATAGTCTTTGTCACGTTGAGCTGTCCCCCACCACAGCTGATACATGCAACCACAGCAGAGTCATCAGAAAAGATGGCAGGACTCTGTGTGGTAGTTGAAGTCTGTGGTGTAGATGGTAAAGAGGAAGGGAGAGAGGACCGTCCCCTGCGGGGCCCTGGTGTTGCTGACCACGTTGTCTGACACACAGTGTTGCAGGCGCACATAAGGTACTGTGGTCTGCCAGTCAGGTAGTCAACAATCCAGGACATGAGGGGGGCATCCACCTGCATCACTGTCAGAACCCAGCAGGGCTGGCCGGATGGTGTTGAAAGCACTGGAAAAGTTAAAAACATGACCCTCACAGTGCTCGCCGGCTTGTCCAGTTGGGCGTAAATGCTGTTGAGAAGGAAGATGATGACGTCCCAGTCGGGGCTGGTAGGCAAACTGGAGTGGGTCCAGGAGTGGTCTGACCATAGGCCGCAGCTGATCCAGAACCAGGAGTAACTGGGACGTGGCGTCTTTGGCACAGGAACAAGGACAGGTGTCTTCCACAGCACAGGGACCCTTTGGAGATTCAGGCTCAGGTTGAAGACATGGTGAAGGACTCCTGTAACCTATGACTGTAACCAAAAGTCACTTCTGCTGGGTTTTCGTCAACCTTTTGAAACTAAATATCATGTTCCTTTCACATTAACGGCAAGGGTATGCGTAAAATGAATTTGTTCACACGATATGTCGTCCAACCACTTCTAAAGGCAAACCTTTTTAGAGCTGTTGAAATGGCCACACTCAAAGGTGGGGCAAAAAGCCATAGAGAGGATTGAGGCATGTCAATCAGTCAAAAGAGGATAGTGGCACACTTTCAAACAGTCTCTCATCAGTTTTTCACTTTCGTGTTTGCTTTTCGTAGTTAACTTTGCTTATGAAGCAAGCTTGAAAGACAAGTTTAATTCTTGCATACTTTCTCACCCCCCACAGCTGGCCGAAGGTAAACATACTTGTCAGACTCCTGTTTTTGAAAAGATAGAAAACTTGTCAGACACAGGCAACACCAAGTTCTGACTTGAGAACAGTATAGAGGACATTTAGCTGTTTGCTTATCTGACAACTTGGGCTATTTTGGCTGTTTTGGAATACTTTTGATTCTGCCTATAAATACCACATTAAAACATGTTTACCATGTCAATGCTTGGCATCTTTGTTTCTTTTTTTTTTTCAGCAAAACATCCCCTGACCTGGATTTTTTTTTCTCTTTGACATACTATATCAACATATTGAAAAAAAAGGATTTTTTTTACCATCAAAACCACAAACATGCTCAATCAAGCGTTTAAAAAAAATCTAACGATATACAACTATTTACAATAAAAAACAGGGGTGGCCATAGTCGGTTTGTTGTTGTTGTCACAGGCCTTGCATTTCCGTTGTATGGTTCCTTTTTTCGTAAACTTGTTGGCAGCGTTGGCAGGTCCTGTGGCCTTGAGTGGCTTTCTTCCTGGCTTTTGTAGCCATACCAATTCAGCCAGGAAGTTCTTGTGATCTCACATGTAGGATGTGGGCATTTGGTGTCCACAAAGTGCAGGAACAGGCTATGATACCAGTGAGCAGTTTTGGAGGAGTAATACTGGATGAGTTGGTCCTAAAGGTCAACCCCACCTATGTTCTTGGGGCAGGGATGCCCCTCACTGCCCAGTTTCCAACTCCATCCTTCACTCTCCTCTGGACCACCTCACCAGAACTGGATGGATAGTGGAGCACACTAACACTTCCCGCATGTCCATCCACTTCACAAAACCAGGGGGCCCTGCGTGATGTGACTGCTGTAGACATTGTCTATATAAATATGGTATCCAGACCAGAGAGATGACGGCTGATTGAGGTCCATGACAGCATCATATTACAGTCCATGCTCACTGGCTGTGTGTGATTTGCCCATGTGTACACGTTGAAGTTGATTGTGTATCCATTGCTTGACTCAGCCAACATGAAAAGTTTGAGCCCCCATTTTGTTAGTTTGTCCTTCATATACTGGGCGCTAATGAGCCTGGCAGGCATTGCAAATGTCATCAATAAGAGGCTTAATTGTGAACATCTTGTCATAGTGTGGCGTTCCCTTCTTCTTGCCATTTTTGACATCCTCCTCTGGTTCCCTGAGGTGGATATTCCATAATAACGCCATGAATGTGTGTCTCGTCATGACAGTGGCTGGAAAGGGCACAGAGAAGATTTGGTTCTGTTTCCAATAGTCTTGGAGACTTAGCAGTGACACCAATGCTGTGTCTATGAGGAGACCAAAGAATTTGGAAGAAGAGTGCCTTTAAGTTAACGTACTGATCTGTGGGGCAGTATCAGGATCATTTTCTGATTTCAAGGGTCCAGAGCGGTGGTGTGGCTGTCCTGATTATGTTTGTGGAAATCTTGACTTTGTTTTATTTCCTCCCACGGCCTCTCTGTGTAGCCCTCCATGTGCTTGTTGGGGTTGTAGATGATCCAGGCTGGTCATCATCCCTGTACAACATGACAATAACATATGTAAAAAGATTCATGATAATTTAAGATCTTCATTATATGCACAACAATTACGGTGAAGCAGACTGTGGTATAGTCGTGATGAAATTTATAAATAGACACAATGTGAAGGAATGTGCTAAAGTGTGTGCTTAGTGAGATCCGGAATTGATTTACTGCACTGGCCCTTTCACTTATCAGTTTGACACCCCTGCTGTTTATATACACTCTTAGTGTTAGTTTAATAAAATAAAAATGTTAGAATAAAACAGTCAACGTGAATACCTGACGATATATTTTTTAAAATAACAATAATCTTTGAACTGGCTGCATCAAAGGTCATAAAGAACCAGAAATGAAATAAAAAAAGATGAATACAGTAATCAATTATATACAAATATATATATCCCAACAATTTAAGTTCTAGGGTGGAACTATGCCATCATCCACAATTCTGTTGGGGCACTCTATAAAGTCACAAGCACGGAATTCAATGCATGGCGATCCAGTCATGACATTACTTCTGTTGACTGCATCGTTTGTCCTTGCAGTAGAAATGTGTTAGATCTCGCACTTGTTGTGTTGCTGCCTTTCATACATCACTGGTTTCATGATTTCTTCTGTCAACCTCCAGCCTTTCCCCACAGGACTTTGTGATGTCTGTGGCAGCAAACAGCAGTTTGGTACATGGCTCTTAATGCATGCTGCCTAAACAAATCTTTATTTGGGGGCAGTTGAGAGGCAATGCACAGAGGCAGAAGTTTTGGGCCCGATGACAAAAAAATCTATTTGGGCCCCATACCGCTTCTGCAGCCTGTTCTCATGCCAGGTATTATATATACACGCTTGACAAGCGTATTTATTTCACGCAAAACGTCAATTTTGCGTGTATAGGAGACGCCACCAGGTTCGTGTGTATGAGATGCATCCAGGCGCGTCTGTATATGATGCCCCAGGGGCTAGCAAGCTAGAGATGTTTGTGTTTGAGGCGTTGACAGTCCCCCAAGGCAACTTACCCTAACCTTGACCGTAACAGAAGACAGTCCCTAAACCTAAGTCAGTAAATATGTCGACCCTACAGCTGTGCACATCGGCCGTCTTCCAGAGTGGTGTACTGATACCCTTTTTCATTCTTCAAAATGAGTGTGTAACATGTGGCTACAAGATTCTTCAAGATTTGTTGTCAAACCAGTGACTTAGGCCTTTCAGCTTCTCCAAATGCTTTTGAAGTTTTGTTGAGGTTTCTCAGCATATGCTGTATGTGACTCAGTCAAAATGGACAGTGCTTGCAAGATAAGCCATAGTGATGTGCATTCCTCCCAATCACATTGTTATGTTTTTAATGAAGAGAAGATGTAACATGCATTATGATACATGAATTTGGAAGCAAGGCACTCATCAATGAGTTAAATGCTCTTAAATATCGCTACATACAACGTTCATACAAGGAATGAAGGCATGTACATACCCACTGGCATCAGTGGAATCTCAGACCATGGTATGATTGATGCTGTGGAGACCCTGATGGCAAGCAGACCACTCATGCGATAGCAACAGTTTATATACAAATGAGGTCACAACATACAGTATGTCCATCGTCTTGAGAGGATTCCACATAAGTCCCTTTCTGCCTTGAACAATTATGATGGAGATGAAGAGGTCAGCTGAACATATGTGTATTGTCAATGTCTATTCAGTTAAGTATATTAGGGTAGTTTTTTTTCAAAGTAGATCTACGATGGCACTACTAAAAATGTGGCCTGGATCATCAAGGGGAAAGAACCACATGTCCCATCCTGGTCTGCATTCAGTGCATTTATCACAGCTGAGTCACCTCCAATTGTCACTGTGCAATACATGCTGCATGCTAACATCTGGTGTTCTTGCCAATGATGGTTGAGGTAAGGCTGTATTGTCTTACACAGTCTTTCCTGCAGATGAAGCAATCTCTTCAGACATGGAATGAAATGGTGTCCTCCCTACTTGGCTTTCCATATAAGGTTGGTGTAGGGGAAGCCACACCCTGAAGTCTAACCAATCTATGGTTTGTGTCCTTATCTTTATACATTTACTATAGGTTCTGTGTACAAGTGTTGTGACAAACGTCCGCTTTTGCCTAGAAGTCGGCATTTCATGCTATGGTTTACTTCCCGACTTCATACGCATCATCAAAATTTCAGGATTTATGTCTCCATGATCTGCCTAAAATAAGCATGAGCGACGCCTGTCGTATTGATGCCTGGTCCCTAGCTCCAACAAGCAGGAGGGATCCAAACTCTACATATCAAGTTATTAGTGATGTGTTCATTTAATCATTTAATCATTTTTCATTGATAATTGTTTTATCACTAACCAGGTTCTTAATGTTCCTGGGATTTAGTTAAGGTCACTGGTGCATAAAATAAAAGTGGCTAAAATTGACAGGCAAGTTTACAGTTGAGTTTACCGTGCGGGTCCCCATTCAGTTGCATGAGTCCTTGTTCATGTTTTAAGCTTGTTACTTTGTTACAACCCGGTGTTCCTGATGTTCCTGGGGATTCAGCTAAGGTCATTCACGGTTAATGTAACTCTCAAATCTAATTAAAACAGTTACAGCAGGCAGGTAAGTTTATCTAGTCGGTCCCCTTCAGTCATTCATTTAAGACATAATCTTGTGTTAAAGGTATGAGGCCATCATGTTTAAAATATATTTAAAAAAACCAATTAGGGATCTTAATCTAATGCAGTTGGCATATTATACAACACACAAGATTTTTTAAACAAGATTGTGTCATAAAAGAATGGTTAAACAGTGACCAAGCTAAGATAAGTATTTACTATGACATTTTACTTATGCAGGTAGTACTGAAAAGATTCCTCACAGCTGCACATGTGTTACTGGAGTAGCATTATGCAACCACTGTGTTGCTTTGCTGTTCCAGTCAGCTCATTACTCTCAGCTGAAGGTGCAAGTGGTCCCTCCTGTGCTTCGCTTGTACTGAAGTGGAGCAGCAGTGGCACAGGCCAAGGTAAGTTAAGTTTGATCTATAATTACAGACCTGTTGGCTATATTTTCAAACTATATCTAACTGTAGATGTAGGGTAACAATTGTTAAAAATGTTAAAATTTTGTATTCATGTATATTTTTAGGGTGTGAGTGTGAATGGATAAGCCTGCAGAGTTTTTGTAGAGTTTTGTTCTGTATTTTCTATTAATAAAAAATTTGAAAAGGGAAAAAAAAACATCTAACTGTATCCTGCATAACTTGATATGGAATAAAGCCATGACCATGGATAAGATGGCTGTGCTGTCTACAAACCAAAGTGCAGAGGGTGTTAAGGTAAAAGCTGAATTTTGTAGATTTATTACAATATGTTGCATGTTTGAATTAAAATACCTGTGTGGATATGTCACTTTCAACACAAGTTTTATGGTCCACACAGAAGCATACTCTACAAAGGCCTCAGTGGGGATTTGGAGGTTTCTTTCCATCCTTCGGGTGAGTAGGGATATAACAATATCAACCGATGATTTTCCTTTTCCTCCCCTTTTGATTAAATTTACTATGGCCCATCAATTATACAAACAAGTATTGTGTGCATGAAATTACAGGGAAAATTCTTGGTATGATAATTATGGTTGTTTGATACTGCGGTATATTGCTAATCATTATCTTGTACATCCCTGAGAGACAGGTGTATAAATATTTCTCTACAGCTGAGGCGCTGATGATCTGCAGCATTGGCAGTAGCTGTGAAAATTTCCTGGCTGACTCTGCCCTTGGATGGAAGGTTCAAGTCGGAAGTCCTTCCCTGTCCTTCCATGCTGCCCTACAATGTCCATCTGTGCCTCTTCAGAATAACCATCTTCAACCATCCACTTGTCTGTGCTGCACCACAAAAGCTATACCATAGGAGTCTGGAGGCCCCCTGGGACGTAGTGCACAAATCACCAAAATGAAAAGGGTCAACCACTAACCCTGTGGATTTGTGATTCACCCTCCAGACAGGTTAATCTTTGACCTTTCAGAGCAATGTCAGTTTTGGTTGATTGAGATGAAGTGCCTGAATGTTAAAAGCTGTTGACAACCCCTATCTCCAAATGAAGTCAGTCAAACTGCAGCTAAAACAAACACATTCTGGCTTCTACAGGGGCAGATACTAATATTGGGAATTAATTTGTGTGATTTTGTAGTCTCAGCTGAGAAAGGCGTGCTCATTAAAAGAATATGCAGAGACAGTGAAGTTTTGGATTTGATTAAAGAGATAGTAGACAGGTTTTTTTTCTGTGTCTCCTTGCATAAATGTTCAATGCTTCAGGAATGAGATGTCATTTTTATTTTTAATAGTAATTTGTATCATTGAGATTATTTTCTAATATATGTTAAAAGTTATGCATCTTTAACTTTTAATGGCACATGTTCATGACACTGCCTTCCCACCAAGTAAAACACACTAAAAGTTTTTTTAGCACTCCAAGAAAAAGACCAGCTATTTATTACCATTGTACTCAAGTGTACTACAACTATAAACAACAACTGTAACTAAATTATTACCTGACCATGCCTGTGATGTTAGGGTTTTTGAAAAAAGTTCTCACAAAAACACACAGTCAAGACAAATGATGTCTCTCCTGTTTCTCCAGCCTTTCTGATGTTCACTATTTTCACCGACATCAACTGAATCTCTTGTGGTCTGATGGGCTTCAGCACATAAACCTTTATTGTTGTTTTGTATCCTTACTTGGAGTTTGTGTTGGAGTCTGCGTTGCTGAAACAGGTTGTTTTATGGTGTTAGTGGCAAGTCGTTAGCTGCGTTGAGGTTGCTGTTGTCGGAGAGGCTCGGGAGTGCACACCCTGACCGGGTGTCCACACATAAGAATGGCTGATGCAAGCAACAGGGAAAAGAGGCGTGTGCTTCATTTCTAAGTAAGGTTAGAGCCCACTGACAAAAAGGAACAAAAAATTGATCTATTAATTAGATTTGATTGAAAATCTATATATAGGCCCTTTAATCTATTTTATTTATTTGGTCTGCGGGCTGCCTTTTGCCGACCACTGCTGGAAGTAAAACAAATGTAAAGTGCATGAAGTGAATGAAAGCGTGTCAAAGAGTTTATTCTCTTTAACTCTTCTGATCATCCTCTTGACAAGCAATGGACTGCGTCTTCACATCTACCTCTGGTATTTGGGCCCCCTTGGAGAGGAAGGCACAAGGTACAAGGCCATCCACCAATAATCCCTTGTCAGCCATGATGGCCATGTCAAGTGTTAAGAGTGATGTAATCCCTGACTGACAAAATACCTTGTCACTCAAAGAGTCCTGACACAGATGTCAGGGCTCCATGAGGGGACATGCCCACCATAGCCTTAAAGGTGCAGTGGGACTTGTAAGGGCTTGTGAGTGGAGAAAACTTTGCTCTTAAGGAGCAGGGATGAGTAGCAGCCATCAAAGGATGACTGGCCTTCACAGCTGTGGGAGACATCCATATACATACCAAGCCCAGTAAGCTATAGAAGAAGTTGGCCCAGGTCGTGATGAATCGGCTGACTGTTGCTCGGTGGATGTTAAATCTCTGACCCAACTCTCTCTGGGTATAGCCAGTGGACAGGAAGAGGAAGAGCTCATTTATCGGCAGCAGTTTGTGGGGGGAGATGTGTTTAGTGAGTGTTAGTTCCAAACCATCCTTTTTCATGCTTAGGTGTCTGTATAGTGTGTGTGTATGTGCGTGTGGTGGTGGGATGGAGTTCTTACAGTTGGTCTGGTTAAAGGGCTTTCAGTTGTTGTGCTAATGGCATAGGTTTTCTTTGCTCTGGTGACCCTAACTATTTTGATCAAGCAGGTTCAGGAAGACATAGAGAACATAATTACTAAAGCATCAGTTAAGAGAAGAACTTCTTACCTGGTGTAAAATCAGATGTCTTCTGGCGACAAAGCAAACCGTTTGAGTCCAAAGGAGTTGGCCTGCCACATCCCATCTTGCACACTTAAAAAAAATATATAATCAGTTTTATGTTTATATATCATATTTCTGTTTTTATTTGGTCTATTAACACCAACACAAAGTACAATGTATTTTCAAACCAGAACTTTCGACTGAAGCGCTCCATGTGACTTTGTTGTTATGCTGCGCCATCTTCAACCAGCTCTCATCACGCCATTGTGATTGGCGAATCAAAATGTTGCCTCGAGCTCACATTTAGTTGTCCTTTTGCATTTAAACTGTATAGATGACCCATCACAATGCCTCAACACCACCTCCACATCCACTAATGACTCAACTATGGTAGACACATGGCAAGATCAACAATTAGTGTGTGTCTTGGGCAAATGGCTTAACCAAGATGGGTCTACCCGTTTATTGCTTACTGCAGGTCAGACCTGTGTTGAGAAATGTGGGTTGAGCCAAAGTCCTTATAGGCAAGTCATGCCACTCGGCAGCCATCTTGGCAACACCTCCAGGCAGCTATTTCGGACTAACAAGACCCTGCTCCGATCTGAATGAATGGGGAGAGAGCCAGAACTGCACTTTTGCTGGTCAACAGGACATAAAAATCGGCAGTTTAGTCTGATACTTAACCTTTCTAGCAGTCCGACCCCTTTTTGAAGTTGAAAATATTTTATCAGTATACAGGTTAAGAACCACTGGTCTGATAAAAATCGATGAAAAATGTTGACGACTTTGCCCCAAAATAAGGTTTAACACGCATTTTTCCCGACCGGTTATACTTCTACAACGCAGATGGGATAACCGCCATCTTTGCCGTTACGGGTTTTCCCCATAAAGCTGTATTGAGGATGTGATTGAGTGGCATGTCGCCTCTATAAAACATCTCTGGTTAAGCACAGGTCCTTATTGCTGTGGGCGCCAGTCATCTGATTTATGTGTGGCAATAGTCAATTCATTGCATATAAACATACACATACAGTAATTGTCTTTAAAATAAGACGTTGCTTCCATTCCTCTAAATTCATGTTTCCCAAATTTAGGGTTGGGACCCAAAATGGGTTGCAGGCCCATTTTTATTAAAGTAAATTCATGAGTAAAATTCATACAATATGTGAATGAGTGTTCTTTTTTACCATACTTGTCTCTTCAGCTATGGTTCAGCTCAGATGCTGTGTGAGTTTTTCTCTCTCTTTTCTCCCTAACTGATCTTTTGTCCACATTCATACAGAATTTTTATGTCTGTAGTCTGTGATCTGTCACTGTCGATCCTAAGATGTCTAAACTAAAGTACAAGGACGAGTTCAATGTGTAATATGTAGGGAAGTGCTCAGTAATGAGGATTTTAAGAACGAATTAATTGGACAGGTATCAACAGACAAAACATTCTGGGTATTTTTTTCTTTGCAAAGAAGAATCCTTCAAGATGTGTTAATTTGGCACAACATGTGTGAATCTGGCTTTCCAGCTCCAGCATACTGGAAAAACAAGTTGGGCATGACCTCAGAATGGCACTTCCAAAAACAAAGCCCAGAGTTTGGCGAGATTGGTGATGATGGGAGGGGATAAGAAAATGAGAGTAGAGAAAGGGGACAGACACAGAAACGAGAATAGACCGTTGTTGTTTCTGTTAACTTTAAAAATAAAATTAATACATTTTATATACATAGTTTGTTTTGCTATATCTATAGTTTGTAACTGTAGTGTGTATTTTTGAAAATGTGGGTCCCAGGGAGGCACCAGATTTCTCTTTTGGGACCCAGTGTTGTTCAACACTGGGTCATACAGTTTGCACTATATTGGCAGTTTTTAGCTTTCAATCTCTCTCCCAAGCACACACACACACACACACACACCAGATTGAAGTGATAAACAGCTAAGAGCCACAGCAGCAGCTGGTGTGGGTTTGGTTCGGGCTGTGGGACCTTCCTCCAGGCACCTGACGGTCACTAATGCTGAACAAGCAGGGAGAAAGATGAAGGTGCGGTCATGCAGACACACACACACAAAATAAAATGCAGTCCCACACCTACTATTTTTCTCACAATCTTGTGCACAGAGTCTGTTTCATTCTTTCTGCAGTAGACATACACACACCCAATGAAGTGTAACTATAGTTTTGGCTTGATGAGACCCAACACTCGTGGGATGCAGAGAGGTTTTGCTTGGCTGACGAGGTGTGGGTGTTTTGTGTCTCTGTGCTTGCCTATTCCCACGTGGTAGGAAACCAGTTTCTCTGTTGTCAATTGCGTTTAGCGCAACCGGCGGTGATCTCGTTAGCTGCCAGCTTACCAGCTGCGGTGCCAGCCAATAATATCAATCTGAGACCAAAGGGCAATTGGCGTTTTCAGTGGGAGGACAAAAGCATTTGAGGGAAGGGAGGTAGAGAGAGTATGAGGAGGAGAGAGAAAATGAAAGTGATAAGAAAAAGAAATAAATAGTAAAGAAGTAAGGCAGGGCAAGAGATGGAAAGAACGTAAGAATAAAAAATGAAATGGGGGCAACCAGGTGCATTAATATTTTTTTAGTTGGTATAAATTTAGAAATATCTGAAAATGTAACATGCTAAATATGTAAAATAGGAACAGGTAGATGCAGGAAACAGCTTAGCATCAACTAAATAAGTAGTATTTTGTTGGTTTGATCTGTGCAATGACCAACGATATGTGGTTTTGTGGTGAGTTACGTTATAAAGCAGGTTGTTTTTCAAACAGTTTACACAGGAAAAATATCCACGTCCACTGAGCTTTCAGGGCTCATCTTAATCCAGGACCTCTTGTACCTTAAGTGAGAATATACCCCTAGACCAATGATCCATTTGGAACTGTATTTTGGGAAGGTGCAGTGATTTTGGGGTGTGGCCACTGGTTGCCCTAAAGGCGACAATGAGATTCCAGAAAGTCACTGCACCTGGCCAGTTAACTTTTAAGCTGTATTCACTTGAGGTTTGATATTTGACCACCAATGGTCTGTGGGCTTTTGGAAAATGATGTTCGCTGTAAAACAGAAAAATTTAATAAAGAAGAAATAAGATTGTTTTTGTTTTTTAATTTCCCTATCAAAATGCATTAAGTGAGCCACATAACAAAATGTTAAGTTCATCTCCTGGCTCAAGCTTAATATATAATATATATAATCAACAGATTTAGGAGTTTTATCGATCAACTCTAGTCTATTTCCTAAAATGTTCCAAATGCATTTCTCAGTAGCTGGAAGTCCATAACTTTCTTCTTTGTTCTTCATCTGAGTGCCTGTATTTGTGCAAATATTTATCATATTAAATGTTCACACATTCCTACATTGTATGCATGACAGTGACCAATTACTGTCTTATTTTTTTAAATAACTTATTTTGCAAGACCTATGCATAAATTATCTTTAATTCTTTGTAATTTCTGCTCATCTGGGACTTTAGCCCCATTGCTGCACTCCTGTTAAATCACTATAGTAAAAAGCACAAGCTAAGTACTTAAAAATGCAAATAGAGAGGATAGAGTGATAGACATGTCAATTATAATATGGGATATTCCACCTGGACATAAACCTGTAAGTTGAGACAACGGGAGAGTGACAGAGGTTGAAGTGATTGCCTCAGATTTCCTACCGAGTTTATGAGCTCAGATTAGAGGCACTGTGATGTGATCATAAATCTCTGCTGCTTCTGAAAATGATGGATGGATAGAGTAATGAAGGGACTATTGGGGTACACATTTTCAAGAGACTTGTTTTTGGCAATAAACTGATGGTATAAATGATGTATGCATATGGATGCATGGTATCTTGTTAACTTGTGTTAGCTGTATGCCAATGTTATCTCCTCTGCTTTTTTCCCACAGGAGAATATGTTAATATGATGGAAATGTCAGCTGACAAGAAAAGGTTTCTGCAGCACAGTGTTAATGTTAACTTACTTAAATTACAATACTATGAATGGTCCTCCTTAAAGCAAATAAGATTATATTTTTTTAGTGCTTCATTATGATCAGCATATAGTCACAGAAAAAATAAGTTACCCAAGTACACCTCTGTCTTGTAACGTTGATAATCTGGGAACTTAATTTCATAATTTCAATTTTAGCTCACCCTTCCCTTTCCAAGCACGTAGGAGAAGCGACGGTGGCCGACTAACTCTGTCGGCTAAATAATGTGTGTGGTCCTCCATTTGTCCAAATTTCACTTCTCTTACTTCTAATAAACCAGATGAAGAGAATTATATTGCTTGATATAAATATCTAGCAGCAGCCGTGGTAGAAATGCGAAAATGCATCATTTTGAAGCTGAACTATGGAACCATGCATGAGCCTGATGGCCATGAATTTGTCGTCACTAATTGACGTGTTTTCTTTGAGGACCACACAGGACTTATCTTTCTCTCTGGCTACACAGGCTACATCTGTCTACTAATTTCTTTTTTTACAGGAGATTGTATTGTAGATTGTTTAAGCACAAACTGCCACTATGAAGTGCAGCTTAAAGTATCTAAATCTGAAAATATTTAAAGTCATGCAAAAATGTGTCAAATCAATTGCAGTAAATATGCAAAAACTTTCCTCATACCAATTTTTATCTGTGTTTTGTGTAAGTTATGTTTGTAAATGTACTTACTTGATAGATTCTCTGATACATTTTACTAATACTCTAGACTTGAAATTGCTCTGATCAGATCATATCATAGAGGTTAGATGCCCCTGTCAATATGTACTCTCACATTCTACTCAGCTTGCCGGATAATAGTGATGATTAGTGTTGCAGGTTAAAGAGCAGCCTGATTGCTCTATCTAAAATTCCTTTCATCATACTTTCCATTACAGTAATTAGTGTGGGATGTTAAAACAGTAACATCAGAACTGCATAGATTTAATTACAGTGGAGAAGAAAAGGGAGTTCTCGTTTTTCATTCTTTGAACTTCTCTGAAGGGCATTAATTAACACAATTAAGTACTTTAACACACCTGGCTGAATATGTGGAAGCAATATTCAGTTAGTTGTCAACAGAGAACACAGCACAATCCACGAGCACTTGGCTTAACTATGACTGTTTTGGTTGTTTACTCATAGTAATGGTTGTGGACATTTTCACTGGCATTAACATATGTTTTTTTAGGACTACACCAAAATATGAATTACCTTGACCAAATTATTGGCTATTGGAATTCAAATCGTCAGAGTTTTCCTGTAGCTGCGGGTGAATCTTTGGTCGGCTTGTGGGTGGATAATTTTGGACGCTTTGCTTGGTGGGAGGTTGCCTGGGGGCATCGACTTCTCTGGACTACTATTTTTGCCCATTGCTGGTCTCCAGTAAAAGATCACTCATCATTGCCGATTCACCGGCTTCCCCATGGTCACCCCGAGGTGATCCACAGAAATGGTGAACATGATGAGCTTTCCCCACATTCCCCAAAATATCTGGGCACAATTTGGTACTTTGGCCCTATGGACATCAAACTCAACTGGAATCCACAGACTATTGGTGACTACAGATTTTATATTTACCTGATCTTGTTAAGTTACTTGGTCTATGTGATTGGTTTCAATGTTTTTCTTTTTATCTTCCTTTTATAATAATAATAATAATAATCTTTATTTGTAGAGCACTTTTCAAAAACAAGTTACAAAGTGCTTTAAAAAGTGTAAAGACAATAATACCAAAAAAACAATAATACAAAAACAATACAAGATAAAGAAAAGACTAAAATACACAGACCAGAGTACTGTTTTTATAGAAATGTAGCACTGCCCAGATACAATACAAAAAGAAAATGTTTAGTTGCCCTCCTTCTTCTACTCTGTGGTAGTGTTCATCCTGACCCTGGTCCAGTCCTTAATAATTTAAATACTCCTGACAAATTCAAAACTAGAGCTGGACTAGGTTTTATTCATATTAATGACCAAAGTCTACTCCCCCATCTTGATTTTATACAAACTTGGGCCCACTCAACAGATATTGACATTCTTATAATCTCAGAAACATGGCTTGGTAAATCTATTTTAGATAAGGTCCTAGCAATTAAGGGCTACAATGTCTACCGTTGTGATCGCCCAAGGAAGGGTGGTGGCATTGCCATCTATATAAAAAATTGTTTTCCTTGTAACATTGTGTATTTGTTATCCATTAGTAAGCAGCTGTAACTTTTAGCCTTGAAGCTGGAGTTCGTATTGGGCAAACAATGGCGGTCATAGGTTGCTATAGACCCCCCTCAGCAAGCACTGAGGCTCTTTGTTCTTTAAATCATCATCTATCGAGGATTGAATTTGGAGAGGTACTTTTATGGGGATTTTAACTTGGATTGGCTGTCCTCTATTTCAGACAGTTTTAAATCTGTCTGTGACTCTTTTAATCTTACACAGCTGATTGATAGTCCAACTCGCCGAAACCCCAAATGCCCTGAAAAGTCCTCTTGATTTGTTATTAACTAATGATCCACACAATTTCTCAGATATACGTGCAACAGTTGCAACAGTTAGGAATGCTAAGATCCCAAAACAAATTTAGAGTCAAAGGCCGAAGCAATCCCCGGTTTTCTCCTGAGATTTCCTACCCTCTTAAGTGTAGGGATGCTGCCTGGGCAAGGGCCAGGAAATCAAAGACTGTTGCTGATTGGGTCTACTTTCGGCCACTGAGAAATATGCTTACAGCTCTCATTAAAAAGTCAAAATCAGAGTATTTTCTTAGTGAAACTACAAAAAATCAAAAAAATCCAAGCAAGTTCTGGAAAATCATTAAAGCCTCCTTTGGAAACATTAGTTGCAGTGAACTACCCCCTCATATTATGATTTATACTGGAATGGTGACTCATAAACCAACAATGTTGGTGCTTGCTTTGATGAGCACTTTATTTCTTCAGGATCCTTATTTGACTCCTCCTGCCTTGCTTCTTCTGTCAGCGTGAAGAAGAACCCTTCTGACCCATGCTTAACTCCTGACAAACTATTTTATATTTCTCCTCTATCAATTTCTAAAGTCCATAGAGCCCTTCAGGAATTAGACAAAAAGTCTGCTGGTCCTGATAAATTTCATCCCTTCTTTCTAAAGTTAGCAGCTAACATTATGACAGAGCCTTCAATCTTCAATCTAACCTTTATTGAAAATTATATCCCCAAAGGGGGTGATCCCTCTATTTTACATAACTATACAATTTCTAAGCTGTGTGTTTTAGCTCCTTGAATGCTTGGTTGGTAAGCAGCTAAAGGAATTTGTAAATTCAAATGATATCTTATCCCCTTTTCAATCTGGTTTTAGGAAACAACACAGCACCGTATCTGCAGAATTGAAAGTGATTAATGATATTGTTAGGGCACTGGATAACAAGAAAATATGCGCTGCACCGTTCATAGATTTATCAAAAGCTTTTGATATAGCTGATCACTGCATTCTGGCAAATATACTACTGAGCATTGGCCTGTCTAAGCATTCAGTAGACTGGATTGCAAATTATCTTTCAGGTAGAAAGTGTTCACATGGCTGGTTCCTCCTATTCCTTTTTGGTCATTTCTAAGGGTGTTCCTCAAAGCTCAGTACTTGTGCCCATATTGTTTTCAATGTGTGTAAACAATCTCTATGATAATCTATCGAATGCTATGTATCATTTTTTTATGCTGATGACACTGTTTAATGTATTGCATCATCTATTGCACAAGCCCTAGATTTCTTTCAGTCTGCTTTTAATATTGTTTAGAACCGTTTAAAACAGCTTAGATTGGTCTTAAATGCAGAAAAATCCAAAGTAAAGGTATTCACAAACTCAAGACAACTCCCAGTTACTACAAGCGTCTCAACTTTTGAAAAAAAAATTTATTGAGTTAGTTAACAGTTATAAATATTTAGGTATAATCATTGATTGTAAACTGTGTTTCAAAAGTCAATCATGCTTATCTATTCGAGCTAGAAAATACCCAGTGACGGCCACATTTCTTCCCATATTAGAATATGGTGATCTGGTATATATGAGTGCTTCTTCCCAGTGCCTACAGAAATTAGATGCTGTATCATTGTGCATTGTGTTTTTTTTCACTGGCTGTAGTTAAAGGACACATCATTGTACCCTACTTAAGCTCAATATGCCCTCTCTCTATGCAAGAAGGTATACTCCCTGGCTGTGTTTTATCTAAAAGGCAGTTCTTGGACTAGCTCCTATCTATCTGAGTATGTAAGTACTTAAGGCCATTATGGATTACGTTCGAAGGACGTCCTACACTTGTTGTTCCCCCATGTCCGAACAGAATTAGGTAAAAAAGCCTTCATGTTTGCTGCACCTTCTGCTTGGAACCTTCTTCAGGATTCATTGAAACTGACTGCCTTCATTTCTTAGAGACTGTTTGTTTCAACTCTGAAGGATATGGAGCAGGTGAATATTGGTCATTGTCGCTGTTTATAAAGTTGTATTCTGTCTTATTCAACGCAGAGGCTTGTGTTATTTATGTATACTTGATGTCTTTTATATGTTGGAAACTTGTCCTTTATGTTCTTTAATGCTGCATCTTGGCCAGGTCTCTCTTGCAAAAGAGATTTTAATCTCAATGAGACTCGCCTGGTTAACTAAAGGTTAAATAAAAAAAGATACAAATTGTCTAGATACAAACATGCTACTGGCACTAAATCTCAGACACTATTAAACTCTGCTGAAGGACATCTGTGTGTACGCATGCTAAGTTTTATTTCACAAAGGGTAGGTGAGATGTGTCATTAATTTAGGGTGGGCGGGATTTACCATTAATTTAGGCCACATCATTGGCTACTGTGGGAAAACAGATTAAAGGTGACAGTCAGCCATCTATCAAGGCTTTTTACTGCTTTGTTGGTATGATGGCCTTAATCTGTTTTCTTTGATATTTTATGTCAAGGTAGGAGGATAAATACACATGATGTCTTATATATTTCATGTACAGATAGAACATTTACACTGTCAAGGTTAGAGGTTCAATTCTATTTAACGCAGTTGCATCACCAGGATTATGTTTCTTTGGCTACACACTGACTATACAGCAATAGAATACTGAAAGGAATTGGGGAGAGGTATCCACCAAATGGCAGTTCTTCAATTCTGATATTGAAGTAGAGATATAAAACTCAGGATATTCCTCAGAGAAAATTAAGAATGTTTAATTTTTTATGATCCTCGGATGATGCAACCTGAGTAAACTGACCGCAGTATTTGAAATTGTCTAGTTGTGGGACAGTCTCCCATAGCAACAAACGGCTTGCTTGTCCAAGCACTGAAATTGCACATTGATGAGCCTGAAAATATTAAAGCAGATAAATCTCAATTTAGCTTTTTCAGAGATGCACTAATTTATCTGACTTTGCTTACCTTGAGGGTATACCATAAGATTTAGGTCAGTTGTGTAATTCAACATTGGATCATTTATCACAGAGCCCAACAAACCTCCAGCTATGGAGCAAGGTCGGCTCAACTTTCTGCCCTCTACTCTGGGAGAGGGATGCTCGAGCATATATTAATGCCCGGAGGCCCTTGGGGATGGTCGCTACCGCTGGCGCCCTGACCGAGTGTGTCAGGTGTCTTCCTAGCCATAATGAACCGCACTGCCCTCATAGTGAGCAAATAACATTCATCAAGGCAGGAGAGCAGCCACAACCAAGATCACAGGTGGGTTTACGTTCCACCGCACAGGAATCGCAGCTAAAGGACCTCGGAAGACCTCGGAAAGCAACTTAAATTTCAGGCACACATTGTGGTAACATCAGTGCACCTACACATTGTAATTTTGTCAGAAGCCACAAAACATCTAGCCCTGATAGAATTGACAGTGCCCTGGGAAGAAGGCATTGAGGAGGCATACAAGAGGAAGAATGCTAAGTACCAGGGACTGCTGGAAGAGTGCTGGAAACAGGGGTCTCTGTACAGACTCTACACCTTGCTGGGCATTAGTGGGCCTGTAACGGGGTAGACCTGTATCGGCCTGATTTTGAGTGCAGTGATAGTGTGATGGGTGAGCACCTAGATTGAACGTGTGTGTTTGGTGGGTGTGGTTTTCACATGGGCTGATGGCAGATAGGTGTGCTTGGGCGTGACCTCCAATCTGCAGTCATTTAACCAGCCACACACTAGGCTCAGTGAGTGGGTGTGCTGAGGCTGCTGCTGATATCCCAGATAGCGTGGCACATGGCTGGGTCGCAGCCTGGAGAGTTGCATTGTGCAGAGCCACAGCTATTTAGAGGTGTTACCAGAGGCCCCAAGCAGTGAGGAGGCCACAACTGACCAGCCTGTGACCAACAGCAGCAGACCCATCCCTGTCGTGGTGTTCGCCCCATGCAGGGAGACGAAGTTGAGCCCACCCAGCCACAATGAGCCTGATTCCCTTTTATTTAATTGACCCTGAGCTTCCCCCATTTGAACTGAATTTTAGCTTTCAAGCCTTCTTCAGCCTTGTTTTAACCCTTTTTATGTATATTTCCGGAAATGCCTGAATAAACTTGGAGGCTATATTTTGCACAGCTTGTTGGTGTTGTTCCCCACTTATTTTTAACCACTCGTTCGTCAATTCCGAACCAAAGAGGGGTCTATCTCACACAGGCTCCGCCATCTACATCTATGGGTACTACCTCCTCCAATCACACGCATGCACTTGCCCACTGAAATTTTATCGTGCACGTAGCCGACCAATAGGACGTCGCTAACAATACGTGCGTGACGTATAAATAGCAGTGTCCCTACTGCCTCAGCATCCTTTTTTCTTCAGCAAACGGCGAACTGCTCACTGCTTCGGTTGGTTTCGTTTCCTCCACCAGCAGCTCGTAGCGCCTGTTGCAGCAGGCGAGGCTGTCTACCTGCCACTGCTTCTCAGGGAAGCTGTGAGCTTGAGGCTGACATCAACACCGGGTGACGTGTCAACCACAGTCACACCGGCTGTGGTGCGTGGTGCGGCCTTTTTCAATTGCAGCCCTTGGAAAAAGTCTAAGCTTTATTATCTATTTAAAAATAATAATAATAATAATAAAATAAAAAGAAGGGTGACAGAGGGACAGAGGCTGATGCACACCACCAGACCTCTTCCCTCCGTTATGTGTCCAGCATGCATTTATTTGTGTTTCATGTGCTGCTGTGTACACACTGAAAATGCTGTGAATGTTCAACTGATTAAATATAGTACATTCCTAAAGAGCATTCTCTTCCCCACCGAACCCGTTCCATCTTCGGCTCGGTGCGTAACACGCTTCAGTCTCCACAAAACTGCACGTTCACCGATGCTAAACTAATGATCCGACCTACGGCCCACACTGCTCTCCTTGCTAAACTCGAGAGAGACACTGGGAGGGCATGGGTCTTTGCTGCGCTATTCAAACCACTGGGACAAAAGCCCATGCCTCAAGTCACCCTCCTGGTGGTATGCGAGCGAGACGGTAGTAGGACCTGGGCTTCCTCCTTGCTAGCCGGCTGTCCGGCCCGCACAACGGGTCGCTTACATCGCCTGGCAGCCGAATGAATGGCTGTTGCCATGGCGCTGACACAATGCAGCAGTGCGAGCTAACTCTGCGTTCCCTGTGCACTCACGACAGTATCCACGGGAACACTGCTAGCTCACTGACAACGGTTGAGCATATGTTGCCATATTAATAGCCGGAGAGACGCAACCAGACAACACGTCTCTTCCAGCGGTGCGGCTTGTGGCACTTTATCACAGTGAACAGCAGCTCATTCTCCCAGCAGCAGCTCGCTTCAGGGGAGAGGAGGATGCCCTGTCCTGACTTTGCTTCACTCGGCAGCTGTGTTGATATAGACTGCTCCACTGACGACGCGCTCACGGTGACAGTGTTGCACATTGAGCCGTGATTGGAGCATCATGTGTACACATTTTCATGCAGAATGGCGACGCCGCTGCATGCTGACAAGCTGGGTGACAGCATTCTGAGACGAGGCTATTCTCTTCAGTTCTGCTGCATACCACCAGTTTTCCTGCACATAATGGAAGCCAGTCTATCCTCTCAAGAGGAAGTGGACTTCCTGGCCACCGAGATCCAGCAACTTCTGCTGAAGCAGGCTGTCATAGGGCATCTCTGCGCATGACATGCACAGAGGTCTTGCACCGTGTACTTTTAGGTCCCCAAAAAGACGAGAGGCTTCAGAGCCATTCTGGATCTCGGCCACCTGAATCAGCATAATGGACAAGAGGGCGTTTCAACATGCTGAGGATCAGGGAAATGCTGGAGCCAGTGCAGCCCAGCAACTGGTTCACTGCCATCAACCTGAAAGACGCCTATTTCATGTAGAGGTGACACAGTAACAGGGAATTTCTAGGCTTCTCCTCTCAGGGGGTAGCCTACAAATACATTAGGCTCCCCGTCAACTACTAGCTAGCCCCCCACACACTCAGCAGATGCATCGCACTGCAATCGTTGTGCGAGAAGGGCATGAGGGTACCTTTCTACTCACGACCTCATGGTCATGGAGAGATTGAAGCCTTGAGTGATCTCCACACAGCCCAGTTGATTTTGCACCTCAACAGCCTGGGGTTGCGATCAATTGGGAAGAGAGCTCCCCCCAAGCACTGCAGCGAACGGATTATCTGGTGATTGTGCTCAATTGCAACACTCCAAGAGCATATCTGTGCACGTCGCTTGGTGGTCCACAGGCTGCAGCAGGGGACAGCTGCGGCAGCGCTGTCAGTGATGCTGCTATTGGGCCTCAGGGCAGTAGTCCATCAGGTGCTCCCTCTCTGGGCTTGCTGCACATGCGACAGCTACAATGTTGGTTTGCCAGCCTGCATCTGGACCTCAAAAGGCAAAGGTGATGCATGGTAACGCTGTCTTTGAAAGCCCTTCACGTCCCAGGCTTGGAGAATGGCGATGGCTGACCTCATGTTGAGGGCTGGCCCCCAACCGAGCAGGTGGAGACTGCGCAACAATGTGGTTCAGCAGATCTGAGATCGCTTCGGGAGAGCGGAGGTGGATCTGTTTGCCAACACCCACTGCCCGCTGTGGTTCTCAAATTCAGCCACAGGACAGCCCACCCCTGGGGATGGACGCGTTACACACGCACCATTGCCAGAAGGGCTGCTGTTTGTGTTCCCCCCCACCCCATCTCATCCCTCCAGTTAGGTGAGGTGGGAACGGTCATTCACAGCCTACAGTGACAGAGCCCTGGCCTGTACCTATGGTCTGGGGGGGCTCTGTCTCAAGGGTGAGGCTTCATATGCACAATGCTGGTGTTGGACCAGCCTCTCCAGGTTTTTCTCCTAAAATTGTGGAGAGGCAGACTCAGGCTGGTCTAGCCGCTGAGGTCGCTCAGACCATCCAAGCGGCGGGCAGTCTCCACCACGTCTTGCTGTAAGCTAAGTGGGTTGGGCTTTCAGCGTTGATGCATTGAGAGGGAGACGGATCTGCCTACCTCTTCGGTGGGATCTGTTTTCTCTTTCCTGCAAGGTCTGATGGAGAAGGGGCTGTCGCGCTGCAGCTATCTCTCCTATCACAGGGGGTTTGGTGACAGAACAGTCTTCACCCACTCCCTCGTGATACGCTTTCTGCAGGGTGTGAGAAGACAGCGACCGGTGTCGTGTCTCTCAGCGCCTCAGTAGGATTTGCTGCTTGTGTTGGTGGCTCTAATAGCTGCACCTTATGAGCCCCTAGAGCAGTCCTGCTATCTCTTGAACAGCCCTGCGCCTTGCTCTCACCTCTGCTAAGAAGGTGAGTGAGCTGTGTGCCTGTCGGTTCACCCCAGCTGCATGCCGGTTCTAAATTCACAGTGCAGCCAGATTGAGACAACACATCTCCTTTGTTCTTAAGAACATAAGGAGCATGTTCAGGTCCAGGACAATAAATCTGGATGCTTTCTACCCCCCTACCCCACTTAGGGTGCAGGGAGGCACACAGCCCCCTTTCGATGCACTGGTCAGCTGTTTGTCTGTTTCAGTGATAGTAAAACCCTGTCCAAGAAGAGCCTGGCCAGCTGGCTTTGTGAGTGAATCTCCCAAGCCTGGACACGGGCGGGAACAGACCCACCCTTAGTGGTGCGTGCACATTCCACTCGGAAGTGTGGAAGTGTCTACGACCCTTTTTCAGCGGGGTGTGTGTCGAAGAGATCTGCACAATGACATCTTGGCCCTTACTGTGCCCGTTTGTGCATTTCTATCTCTTGTATATGTCGGGCTCCTTCTTGGGATCCAGTTCGCAAGTGCGACCTAGGATCTGAAAAGTGAGGATCTGGTGACTACTGGGTGTAGAGGGGGAACATGCAGTGGCAGTGCCTGACATTCCAGTGAGAAGTCAGGGCAGTCCAGGTGTTAATGGTCAGGCCAAGCCCCTATTGGTCCAGCGACCTTCTCAGGGGTGTCCCACCACTCTGTCACTATGTGGTCGGGGCTTTGGCCGGCCTGTGGCCGACCGGGTTGGTGTGGTGGACTTTGGCTAGGGTGGATAGTCATCCGGCTCCACCCACTGTACCCATAGAGCCCAGTAGAGTGCGGAGCCTGTGTGAGATAGAACGAAGGTTACGATATGGTAACCCTAGTTCTATAAGCACAGGCGGAGCCCTCTACCGATGAGCCCTGCCGCTCTGACGCCGCCTGCTGAAGAGGCGGTTGGATGCTGAGGCAGTAGGGTCACTGCTATTTATACGTCACGCACGTATCGGTGGCGACGTCCTATTGGTCGGCTACGTGCACGATAAAATTTCAGTGGGCAAGTGCGTGCGTGTGATTGGAGGAGGTAGTACCCATAGAGTCCAGTAGAGGGCTCCGCCTGTGCTTATAGAACTAGGGTTACCATATCGTAACCTTCGTTACAGGCCACTGAGAAGAAAGCAACGGAGACAGAAGAGAGAGCATTCAGGTGGCTGTGGATCAAGAAGGGTGCTCCGTGTGCTAATGCTGCTGGCACAGAAGTCGGGGCCACCCAATGAACCCGGGAAATATCACTGATGATGCATCCCAGTGCATCTGTAAGATGTATCTATCAACAGAATATATGTAAACCCTACCAAAGATCTGATTATTTATACAAACAATAAAAACAATAGTACTCAATCTCAGCCGATCTGCTAAGATTATGCATTTTTTTTTAATAATTTTTCATGACAGGTAACATGAATGTTGAGCACTTAAAGCACTTTAGATATAGGACCATCATACAAGACATGTGTGTTTAGTTTAATTAATTAATCTCTGGATGTGATTTGATTTGGGGTATTTAACCACTTACTCGCTATCATGTGTGAGATTAATGTAAACAAAGGACTGAAGCAATAATACACAGATTTTACAGAACAGCTTCAGCTGAGTGCCTTTTCTTCATCTGCACGGTTTACTGCTTGAATTAAAATTGGTTATAAATAAATAAACGATTTGTACACCTGAGGCAGTTTTTGTGACAGCTACATGGGAGAAGATTGGCATAACAAAAAACAGAACTGTTGAAGCTGCTTGACCTAAACGTTGGCTCCCATTCAGTTTATTTTTTGATGTGCCAGTGCAGACAGTCTTTGGGTGTTTTGTAACGATTGTAAATTATACGCAAAATCATGCAAATAAACATGTCTGTAGTGGTCTCTTGATTCATTTGCTCAGAAACATTTCAACACTTCACTTTTTATCTTTTTGTGCCATTCAGTGTATTTGTTTACTGTGCAGAACAGTTTATCTGATTGCCATGTAGCTACGTATGTTAACAACATATGGCTAATGGCTGGTGTTTGCTTCAAGCATTGCTTGTGAAATCAATAACATGGCCATTTCAGTTTATACAAAGAGGAACCATGTTGCTATTGTAACAGTGGCCAGTGGCCGTTCTGTCTCTCTCAGTGGTCCAGTCTGTAATTGCAATACTCGCCTGCCACTGTGATAAGCTTGCTGATGATATGGGTATTTATTTCACCCTAGAATTTTATCACTACGTATGACTGGAGGAGTCTTTTGGAAATTATGAGTCTGTGTGTTCAATGCTTGTTAATTTTGCCTGTTATTGTATTTTTCTCATTGTTAATACATCACATTATGACCGAGACCAACACTGTGTTAGTCTGTCTCTCAATACTTTCCATCTTCCCCACCCTGTCTGTGGCACTGGCCACAAGCCCACTGGAGGCCACCTAGGGAAGACACTAAAATTATATTCTTAATAAAAGCTAATTTCAAAGAACAGCCGGGCACTGTAGTTTTTAGTAAATGTTTCTCAAACACGAGTAAATTGTGAATTTGGGGACTATTTTCAGCTGTGGATTAATACACATTTGGTGCTGTGGCGTATTTAAAGCAGCAGGAGGATGGTACAGATAATACTTATTAGTAGGATCTATGTATTTTGGGTTTTTGGCTTTTAATATGATTTGTTAAAAACAATAAAAGTATTAAATATGGCCAAAACAATATGGTTAGATGAATACTTCATCAAAATCTTGTGTGAGTAACACTTGTTGCATCATAGACTGTAGTTATTCACCTCATATTAAAAAGAATTACAGTGACACAGTTTTACAGCTAAAATAAAAGTAGTAAACATCCATCAAAGCATTAAACTACCACTACAAGCATAATTTGCTTCTCTTCTGACCATTTGTATGTGTATGTTTTTAAACCCCAAGATTTTAGCCAAAATATGGCTAAATAAACAGGTTCCTTTTGTTGCTAGCAGTCTCTCACTCACAGCCAACATTGACAAGCATTTTTGTAAGCCACACACATAGACATGCAATCAAAAAGAAGCTGTAAGTTTAAACATAATTTAATAAGGTTAATATCCACATTTTGATTTCCGCCTTGACACCTGGTCACCATTGGAATCCACAGAAACTGTTGTGAATCCAAGCTTAATAATATAACGGTAGTCCCTCACAAAGGAGTAGACTACCATCTTCTCTAAGCCACCTTTCAAGCCTACTGAGTTGAGTGTTTGGGTGGAGAATTCCTTTCATGTTTATTGACTTTGGTCACCATAAATCTAGAGACATGTGAACACTTTTCAATTACTCCTCTAAACGTGAAATAACATTTAAACCTGAAACTAGAAGTTACATCTACTTTTGTGAGAACAAGATTTTGGTTTAGTGGTTATACTGGACCTCACAAGTCAATTAAAATCTAGCATACACACATAGCGTTGCACAGACACTTGGATATCCCATTATCTGGATGACAATTAACTAACAACACTGTCCCAAAGCCCCAATTATTCCTAAAATAATATTTCTCTCTGACAAAGGCTATAAATCGGAACTTAAACAAACACACACATACACACAAGATGGGGTAGTCTTTGGGGTAGTGTGAGTATTTGTGCATGTGCTTATGTGTCTGTGGAAGCTGGTTGGTAGCAAACTGTTTGTGTAAAGCTGGGGTCATCAGTCTTCAAGGGGATTAAGGCTGCTGTCCCAGTTAAAACCTGCTACCACACACAAGACATGCATAATAGGATGCAGAGCACACACGTACACGGAGATGTAGATGTGCACACACGAGTGCAGAGATGGCCACTTTCACTGCAATCCCTCGCTCGCATTCACAATAACAATTTACGAAATGGCACACACAATCACAATCACAGCTACTGTCACAATCCTACTACATTAACAATTCTCTCTCTCTCTCTCTCTCACTCACACTCACACACACACACACACACACACACACACACACACACACAGTGGTGACAACCTTGGTCCTGGTCAGCATCGCTTTCCTCGCCTGCGGCTCTGTGAAATTATCCAAGCCTGAAACACTGAAACAAACCTACGTTCTGAGATTTGTGTGTGTGTGTGTGTGTGTGTGTGTGTGTGTGTGTGTATATGATGGCTGGTTGGTGACATACACAGTTTGTTTTCAGGATTAACTGACTCCTTAGGGCACTATTCCTTTGCTCAGTTCAAAAGAGTGCACTTCAACTGTATTTGTGTATATATATGTGTGTATATGCATAATAACATATATAAATTAACCCACCTTACACTGCAATGTTCAATTTCCACTCCCATCCATCCATTCATCGTCAACCGCTTATCCTGTGTACAGGGTCACAGGGGGCTGGGCCAATCCCAGCTGACATCGGGCAAAAGGCAGGGTACACCCTGGACAGGTCGCAAATCCATCACAAGGCCAATTTCAACTATCAAACACAAAATAAATGTATTAATTGATATCTATTTGCCATTGAAGTTAACTGTTTTTCTGGTCTCTGGTTGTACCATATACCTGGTAATATTTACAAACTGAATTTTCACGTACGTATTTGTAACTATACAGTGTATCAGTGCAAATATGATCAAGAACATGGAAGGCATGAGTAACATACTGAATGTTGATGGCTTTTCTATTCTTACAATCTCATGAACAGTATACAGTATGTCTTGAATTAACAGCTACCAGCCGACTTGGAAAAACTTCAGCCTGGGCGGCACTTCTTGGTATAAAGACTGGATACAAGGAAACAAGAGGGGAAGTGTATAAACACCTAACAAAGACTACAGTAATGTAACTGCACCTGTTCAAGAAACAGTCCAGCAAAAAAAACCCTATAAAACCACAAATTGTTATTTTTACAGTTACAGGTGCTAGTAGGTCCATTTTCTTACCTTTGGCAGAGCCAGTCTAGGTGTTTCCAATGTTTACAGTATTTTTGCTAAGCTATGCTAATTGGCTGCTCGTGTAGCTTCATATTTAGTGGATGGACATGAGAGTGGTATCAGTCTCCCCATGTAACGCTCAGGAAGAAAGTGAGAGTTGCATGAAACCAAAAACTATTCTTATGAACTTATGAACCATTTGTGAATGCATCACTGCTAACCCTATGTTTAACAGTGGAGGTGT
Organism: Micropterus dolomieu; assembly: GCF_021292245.1. Classification (NCBI taxonomy): domain Eukaryota; kingdom Metazoa; phylum Chordata; class Actinopteri; order Centrarchiformes; family Centrarchidae; genus Micropterus; species Micropterus dolomieu. The sequence continues at coordinate 22,971,296 of NC_060160.1, read as the reverse complement.
GGAACTGAAAAGGTGAAATCTTTCGTGGGATGTCAAAGAAAATGGGAAATAGGCAATCAATGCTTATAATGTGACCTACGTAGGACTCATGTTCATCAAGTCAAAGTCACCCTTCTTGTAAGTGGGCTGCAATGCAATGTGCAGTGATCATGGAGCGACATACTGTGAAATGTTTACAAAGACTGCAAATTCCTATCTCCTCTAAACTCCACCACCATATTAAAGACTGCTTTTTTCCCAAGATTTTCATGTCATCAATCTCTGGCTCATCTTCTCATTTACAGTTACAGAGAATCCTTTTCAAGTATTGTCTCTGCATATACTGTATATTGTCACTGTGCTCTGCTGCAGGCTATGCATCTGTTAAACCAGTTGTCTGAAGTTCACCGGAGCGGCTAAAACTTTTTTGCCCTGGAGGGTATTTAAAGCTCTGACTGGAAAGAAAACGACACTCACTAGCAATGATTCTATCCAAGTGTAAAATCTAAAGTAAAGTTTTGGATTGTCATTGTCATCAAAATGGGAAGTTGGTATGACTGAAGCAAAAATATAACGGTAATACCACCAATTGTTTCTATGAGTCACGCTTTCATTGGCCATTCCCAATCGCGAAGCATGAATTTGAGTTTTTGATCCCTCGCAAGACAATTTAGCATCTTGCTGTGAATTGAAACCTTTCTGTCAAGTCCTAAATCCTAATGTAACTACGTAGCTGCTTTTTATATATTATCATACAAAGTTACATCATGTATGTTGTATTTCTCCCTTTAACAAGAAGGCAAGTGTTATCTTGTATTTCTAGCAGCCCGAGTGGACTGGATAGTGTAGTGTATGGAGGGATTATTGGGTCAGATCTAAAACTAAAAGTCGAAATCGGAAACTAAAAGTCGAAATCAAAAACTAAAAGTTGAAGTCGAAAATTTATTTGCTATTTAGGATTGGGCATTTAGTCATTTAGCCATTTAGGATTGGGGATTTGGTATTTAGGATTGGGCATTTAGTCATTTAGCCATCTAGGATTGGGGTTTTGGGGATTGAGGATTGAGTCGTGTATGCAAATGAGGAGGCATGACCCAAAGGCTGCAGGGAGGGTTTGGAACGGCTGACGCGCAGAGGCACTTTATGGACTGCAGGGGGAGCTCTGACTGCCAGCACACTGCCATGAAAGCAAGCAGAGAAAGTGAGCAGCGCTGCAGGGAGGACTATCATTTATAATACCATAACTAAAAGTGTACAGCATTTCTGTCCATGTGGCCTCACACACAAAGTCAGCAGTGAAAGGAGTGCTATCCGTCTGACAAGAAGCAGCGGACAGTACAGGTAAGATATGATAACATTAGCAAGTTAGCTATATTAGGCTAACTGTTGCTGATACGCATGAGTTACGTTACTGTCGGTACATGCAGGTTTTAAATGCGGCTATTAACCCCGCTGTGGGCAGTGTGTATAAACTGTAAAAACAAGGTGTAGAAGCTGTGTTCCTGGTTAACAGCACCATGCTGGGCAGGTGACAGGTGTGTGTTTACAGTGTTTGTGTGCTCTGAAAAACATAACAGCACAGTTATATCATCAGAAACAGAGGACGCTACCTGCATCACTGTCGATGTCATTTGACCAGGGAGTGAATGCTGATTAATGCGATTGTCATCAGTTTTTTCCTATAGTGTCTCCTTTTGTTCTTTTTTCTTCACTGATTTCGAGTGTTCCCAACTGTCCCTGTGTTTGTTATTGCCCCATGCTCAGTCTCCTGGCTCCTGCTCAGCTGCCTATTGGGGCCTAAATTCTACACTACAGGTGTTTGAGGTTTATGCAAGCTCCACTGTTTTTCCCCACTGACTTGTCCTCCCCCCTGCAGACAAAGATGTTTCACATGAAGGACCACTTGGTGTCACAGCTTTGGATCAGCCATCTGCAGCAGAGTCCCAGTCCACTGGGTCACACTGCAAGCTGGAAATTACAGCTACAGCTGATTCAGTATCCTCTGGATCCACTCAGGACTTTTTCTCTCACTTAGACATAATTTACTCTCCATTGAAGGCTTGTATTTTATCTTGCAGAATTTCTATGTGATCTATAATTACCTTGTTTTATTTTGCTCATTATATTATGTATATAAATAGCACAAAGGTGTAGTCTGACGGTAGAAGCTGCTTGTCTTTTATTTTCACCATATATAATTGCTGCTGACTGGCGACCTGTCCAGGGTGTACCCCGCCTTGCACCCAATGTCAGCTGAGATTGGCTCCAGCCCCCCCCCGCGACCCTGTATGCAGGATAAGCGGTTGACGATGGATGGATGGATGGATGGATAATTGCTGCTGTTGCACCTGAATTTCCTTTAGTGCAGTCTTATTTTAAATAGTATTCATGATCATATAGCCTATGGACTTGCACAGTTTCTATGATCAAGTGTTGTGCTATACCCAGTCTACGGCTATACCTTATTTGCTTCTAGTGGTGGGTGATACTGAAATTAGAAAGATATTAGGGCTAATTTGGCTTTTAGTTATGATTATGTAGTTTGTCATTTGTTCTGCTATCTTTGGAAAAATTTGATAATTTGTAAAGGCAGCGAAATAAAAGTGGAAATAGGCATAACATTTCATTATGCTTCCAATTCTACGATAATAAAATGTTAAAATCAGTGTTTTTCAATTATGTACAGAAGGTTCCTACACCAGGTAATGACAGATAGAGACAGCGACGTCACCTCACAAGGCCTGACCGGCACACGTTTATTTGACGTAATTTTTTTCATCCTCAAAACAAGTGTTTTAAAAACTATTTGTAAGAAATAAATATTTACCTTCTGAGCCATGACCCTCTAATTTCCAAGTTTTGCAGTTTAAGAAGCAGTATTATATATTTAACACAGCCCTGTTCTTCCCCCATTTACATTGATCTGAACTGGCACTGTTGACAAAACCTGGACTCAACACATGGAGAAAAAACTCAGGAACTTTATTCCATAGGGCAGGAAAGTTTGTAGTCACCTTATTCTACACACACAGAACATAACAGATATGTAATTAAATATACATTTGAATATGGTAACATAAAAATTGGCCTATACAGTTATTATTTTACAAATATACATACACATATACACCCAGGAAGTAATTGTCTAGTGCATTTAAATTTATGTCAGGGAGAATGTAAACAGCAGTAAGATCATAATGATAATATGGTTTTCTCCAACAGGATCTCAGTCTTTTTTTTTTACTACAAAAAGTTTTTGATCATCCAGTACTTGATGTCACTGATACAGTTGTCAAGGTCATTAATAGGGCTAAGGATATCATGTGAAAGTGAAATCCTCAAAGAAAATGTCATAATTGCCAGTTTAAAATTTGTCAAGAGACGCAGAGAATGTCCTGCCAGTTAGATAGGAAGAGAGCCCCTTTAAGACACGACCACATTGCCCAAATTAATTTTCTAGTTTACTGATTAAAATGCTGTGGTTGACAGTATCTAAGGCTGCAGTCCGTTCTAGAAATACTAGGATAGAAAGTTTGTTTGCAACATTGTTGATCTTTTGATCACTGACTACTTCAAAGCTGTTTCAGTGCTGCGGTTGGTCCTGAAGCCAGATTGATAGACATCGTATAGATTGTGGAGCGACAGGTAATTATTCAGGTGTTTATAGTCTCCCTATATATAATATTTTACTAGGAAAAGGGAGATTGGAGATTGGTCTGTAGTTGCTTATCAAAGATGGGTCTAAGGGGTTCTTTGAAAAAAAACTGTGGGTCATTAAGCAGGTGGAGTTTAGCTGATTTATCACCTCTTTTGGATCATAGAGGTAGTAGGTGAAAAATGATGCATTGTGCTGACAGTGTTGTGATGGTGTATGGGCATTAGATGAACGAAAGATGACTAGGGTTGGAGATCTGAAGGCATCTGAAGGAAGTTCAGATGAGATGACGTGGGCAATGGCGAATGGGGACACATGGCTGGCTGTCCAGCAGAAGGCAAACGTGAGGCAGAGGAGCAGACGGTGATCCTGAGGTACAAGAAACAAAAGGTTAGAAAACACAGGAGAGATGATGAGGCAGGAGCTTTGACTTGATTTAGCCTGACATGTGAAACTGAGTTTTCAGTTCTTAAACAGCTGATCAAAACTAGTTCAATCAACCCTGAGTGTGTTCACCGCATGTACAGTCATGTTCCAGGCTTTACAGACACAATTTCTTATATGTACCACCACAAGGTCTTAAGCGGATGATACATGGAGCAACTTTTAGAGCAATGGTGCTTTTAGAGCAATGGTGCCGTCAATGGTAATGAGTAAAGATTACTACAGTAATCCCCTTTCCCCACCACTCAGCACCCACCCCACCCGCCGCTATCTGTTCAAAACACAGTCAGACTTGCCACCAGCAAGATTGCCCAGCAACAGTTCTCAAAAAGTTGCCCCATGTATCATTAGCTTTAATGTCACTGGCAACAGTTAACTTAAGTTTGCTTAGTTGCTAGGTTAACAAAGCTAACAACAACAACTTCCCTCATGCCTAAACATGCTCAGTGGAACTTAACGGCCTACTTTACCACTCTACCGTGACTATTTACGTCTACTTGTGTACGTTCCGTTCATATATTATGTCTGCTTGCAACATACCTGCAACATACACAAACAGACTGGTACATTTTTATGAGCATGGTCTGCACTGCCTTGTTGAGGCTGCTCCTAACATAACTCACTAACAGTGAGAACTAACTAACAGTATACTCCCTCTTGTGGTAAAAGTGGGATCTAACACTTACTTTTTAACAATGCCTGCTTGTGTACAGGATACTGGAGCACAACACATAATTAAACAATACCAAAAAGCAAAAGTATCACAAAACAATACAGGAAGAAACAACCTACACCCTAAACAATATGTAACTGGGTTATGAACCTAAGAACCCAATTAACCTCACATAATACAGTGCTAGTGCAACCCAGTGCAGGTGTGTAGATGTAGCTGAGCATGGGGCAAAAACAAACACTAGGAAAAAAGTGATGACAATCGCATTAATCACCATTCACTCTCTGGTCAAATGACATCGGCAGTGATGCAGGTCTGTTTCTGATTAGCGGATGTCTATCAGTCCTCAACGTTACATCCATTTGTGTGTAGTAATAATACCATACTAGGTCTGCCGGCTGAGACGTTATGTTTTCAGAGCATACAAACACTGTAAACACACACCTGTCACCTGCCCACCATGGTGCTGTTAACCAGGAATACAGCTTCTACACCTTGTTTTTACAGTTTATACACACTGCCCACAGCGGGGTTTAATAGCCACATTTAAAACTTGTATGTACCGACAGTAACGTAACTCATGCATGTTAGCAACAGTTAGCCTAATATAGCTAACTTGCTAATGTTATCATATCTTACCTGTACTGTCTGCTGCTTCTTGTCAGACGGATAGCACTCCTTTCACTGCTGACTTTGTGTGTGAGGCCACATGGACAGAAATGCTGTACACTTTTAGTTATGGTATTATAAATGATAGTCCTCCCTCCAGCACTGCTCACTTGCTCTGCTTGCTTTCATGGCAGTGTGTTGGCAGTCAGAGCTCCCCCTGCAGTCCATAAAGTGCCTCTGCGCCTCAGCCGTTCCAAACCCTCCCTGCAGCCTTTGGGTCACGCCTCCTCATTTGCATACACGACTCAAACCTCAATCCCCAAAACCCCAATCCTAGATGGCTAAATGACTAAATGCCCAATCCTAAATACCAAATTCATTTTCGACTTCAACTTTTAGTTTTTGATTTCAACTTTTAGTTTCTGATTTCGACTTTTAGTTTTAGATCTGACCCAATAATCCCTCCATAGTAGTGTCCAAATTTTGGTAAGGTATAAAATGCCATTGGATAGGCAGGAAGAACGGTATGACCAGGGATATACTGGGACTGAAATTCAACCCGAGACTTTGAGACGGAGAGGCCACTTATGTGAGTGCTGTGTGGGGGTGCAGCCCCCACACAGCACTGCAATATACACAGCAGTGCAGTTATTTTAATAAATAGTGTTGTACTTTTATACAGTCAATTTCACTGTAATAAAGACTTTCAAGAAACTTTTGTCACACCTGCCTCTTCAGTTTGTAGCAAGGCACCACTGCACTAAACAAGACCAGGTCTGGCAAGCCTGAGTCAGTCAGATTGCCAAAATAGTTAAATATAATCAAAAACTACAATGCAGTCCCATAAAATAGAGCAGTGTGTATGTGTGTGCAAAATCCATCATCCCTCTGAGTAGGCCTCTTCCTGGCTCAGCTTCCCCTGTGCTGGACTCCAACTCTGCTTGTACTGATTTTGCAGCTACATATGAATGTTAAGAACATCAGAAATAAATATAACTAACAATAATCCATTCTCTTCTATCTTTGGATAATGGCCTATTCAGCCAAGCACAGACCACTGTACCTGTCACTGTTTCTGGTTCCATTGTCCTTCTCCTCTTACTTCTCCTCCTCCACGTCCTTCTGCTTCTCTTCATCATCCTTTTCCTACAGCTCCTCCTGTTCCTCCTCCTCTTCCTTCTTCCTCCAACTGTTGTTTATAATATATATGAATATATAATATAGTCCAGCCCCCCCGAAGCTGTACGCAGGATAAGCGGTTGACGATGGATGGATGGATGGATGAATATATAATATAGCCCAGCCCCCCGCGACCCTGTACGCAGGATAAGTGGTTGACGATGGATGGATGGATGGATAGATGGATATAATATAGCCTATATACCTAAACATAAATACATATATAAATAATCTCAGGTTATAATAAATGCATTACTTATCAGTGCCTGTGCAGGGTCCTGCCTCACCTGTGCTGCCACAGGACATTTACACCAACGAAGAGCTTGGTTAATTAGGCGCATTTAGCTGCCTCTTGTGCCAACATTTTTGTCTTCTAAATTCTGCTTGTCACACAACCTGAGTTCACCTCCCACCAAACGTTTGGAGATTGAACTCGCCCCAGATGAAAAGTAAACTCGTTTGATCAGCGCCGTTGAGCCAATCAGATTTCAGCAAAAACGAGTATCGCTCCAAGTTGGGAGGGGCGGCCTGTATCCCCCCTCAATATTGAAAAACTGAAAAAGGATTTCTTCCTCCACAACTCCTCCTTCCGGAAATAATCCCGAAATCATTCATCCCAATAGGAGATCCAACCCCATGTGGCTTCTTAACATCTTTTTCCATAAAACTGAGCTATTTGGGAGCAATTTATGCTGACTCATCACTGCCATGGGCCTCCTATGGATTTGAAATATTCATGGTGTTTCAGATACATTTTCAAATCCGCTGGACACCGACGGCAATGATGAACCTGTCCAGAGCCATGAAACAAGCCAAGGGTGCTGATGTCTCTATGTTATTTCGGAGTATTGCGTGAGCAGATTTCTGCAGGAGTCTGAAATCTTTATCTACACAGAGCTCCTTCTGTTTACTTTCATCACATGTGGTTGTGCCTTCTAAGGTCTGATTTATGATAAAACACAAGGGAGTAAAAATGGTGGTATTAAACTGAACCCATCCCGTAAACTATTTAATGTGACAATCAACCCCACAAGTTAACTGATGCATTTTGTTAAGCTTTCGTTGGTTTATGAAAAATTGTCCCACAAAATAAGAATATAAACTCTTTCAGGGTGAGTTCTTCATCATTATATTAACTTACATGTCTTGAGTATGTTTATGAGGTCAGATATTCAGGTAAAATGCAACCTGACATTCAATACATATACATATAAAGGCTTGATGCTACCAGCAAAATCGTGATCATTGCAAAAAATTCATCCGAGTTATCACATGCAAAGAATGCCAGCTGACCAATGAGGACGTCCCGTTTATGTCAAACAGGTGTACAAGATTCTTTCTCACACAAAATGATAAAATACTCAAAATAGGTGCTGGTCTAGTTGATTTAAGAGGTGAGCTTATTTCAAATAAAAAGTGAAAAGACATTTATTAATGCACTTAAACACACACACACACACACACACACATTTAATTAATTTAACATTTTCAAAAACTGCAATGAGGTACAGCTACACGTATAATACAGGTAAAGAGCTGAATAAAATGCCAGGGTGGGGTGGGGGGAGTGGGGGTGTAAATTAAACCAGTACATAAAAAAAAGAAGCCGGGGGAGCTGCTATAACTGATTAGCATAGATGTATGTAGAAAAACTCCACATTCCAAGAAGGTGCCCTATTGGTCCCTATGACCATTAGATAGCCGTTTACAGATAAAAAAAAAAGTAAAAAAATTGATAATCATTTGCAATAAATTAGCAAAATAAAAAAAAAAAACATTTAGTAATTTCTTATGCAAAAAATCTAAACATTTGCATTCTCAAGCTTTTAGCTTTTCCAATGTGAGATGAGGACTTGCTGCTTCAGTTTTATATATCATAGTTTGAATATATTACGGTTTAAAATGTTGGTTGGACAAAAGGTGACGGTTGCCTTGGGCTCATGCAAGGTGGTGGTGTTCTTTAACATTCTGTGACATTTTATGGACTAAACATGTAATCAGTAATCAGTCAGTAGTTTAGCTGGTAATGAAAATAATTGTTAGTTGCATCTGTAAAATAGTGACACATTAGATTTAGGTTTAATATACCACATAAAAAAGTAACATTACAAGCCTTAGTTTGCACCACTCTGACATACATTATGTTTTGAGTCATTCTTGAAGGTCAGGGTGTTGTCATGCAAGCAGGGAAAATGTCATCATATGCCACAGTAAATCGTTCACACATCCTGCTAATAAAGACTCCTGTTTCAAAACACAAGCTATCTTCACTGTGTTCAGAATTTCAAAGACAGTGTAGAAGCTTTACACGGAAGTTAGAATACAAACGATCACCGGGTATTTTTAGCGCCCGCCGTGTGTCAAGCACCCAAACACATGGCCGCACACACACACACACACACACACACACACACACACACACACACACACACACACACACTGTGTAACACAAACACACGTGCACAGAAAGAATAATCTGGCAGGTCCTAACAATGAGAAATGGCTACACGTTCTGTGTGTGTCTCTGAGAAAGGAGGCAGAGTGAGATTGAGAGCAAAGGAGGGAGAAGGGGGGAAAAAAGGACAGGACTAACATACAAGATGCAAAGCATGTCAGTAATAAAAAGGGCCGCACATATTGACTTTGCAATAGAAACGCAATCTGTCGCTGTTTGCTGTTCCGATTAAATATTGTTTTAATGTGAAATGAACACCAACCCATGGTACAAGCGATGTTTACAGTTGTGGTGGTGAATATAAAATAGCACATTTAGACTACTGTGTAAATGTCATTTGTCACTACTGACTGATGGGAGAACCAGTTAGTTCAATGCTTAGGGTGGCTAGTTTTGGGGGGCTTTTCTGAAAAGGGCAACATGGTAAAAATGGAAGTGTTATTTTACTACTAAAATTAATAAAAAAGTAAGATGTTTGTGTGCGTACACCAGAGGGAAGATTCATTTGGATTTCTGATAAAAAGAATGCAAGCCTCCAGAGTCTTATGTATTTATCATTGACCCTATGTATGCTTGTGGGAAACAGCGTCATTGTCTGATGTAAGAGTTATGTGGTTGTAAAGCTTTTTAGAAAAACTGTAACTCCTCACTTCATCTTTCCAAAGTAATTACTTTAGATCATTCAGCCATGACCTTTCAGGTATAACTCAAGTTTAGTACTTTGTTCTTTTTTTATGATCAAGAGACTTGCACAGAACAAAATGTACAGTATGTCATGGACTATAAAAACAGAAACAGAGTGTATGAAAGAAATTTCAAGATGATTTTCTTGGTCACAGCAAGAGACTGCTCTCACTTAAAATGAAGAAACACAGGGGAAACTGATAAATACTATATGAAGACAATGATACAGTAACGTGGCTAGAAATAATTGAAACTCTGCATTTTGTATTGGTGATTCTCAGTGCTTTTAACAAAAGTTAAAGAGTTCACAATAGGAAAACAATAAACTTAAACAACCTTTGTCAATTGTCTATTAGCATATATATATATAACACTGCACATGTCAAAGAGGTTTATTTTTACTAACATGTAAGTGATGGGTAACAGTATCCAGTGTTCACAGTTGGGTAGGGTACGTACCTTGGTTCTGAGGTTATGGTTTAATTTGTTTTCAGTACAGCAGACAACAGCATATAAACCAATTTTAGACAGACCTTATTATCAATTTTTAGACAGTTAGCTCTGCGAGCCCTTTAGAACCATCCATTGGCTTTGAGAGGAGCTGCCACTGCAGTGAATAATGGCTAGATCACTATATATCCTTTACCGAACGAACAGACGCACCTTTACATCCCCAGTATACACATACAGGCCCAGGTCACCTGTCATGTGACACCAGAGACACAAATTTGCATACTACTGTACAAATAGGATTATGGGAGATTACAGTTGCAGATCTGATGCAAATGATTTAGATTAAATATCATTTCGGTCATAATACCCCTTCATCTTTGCTAATTGTGCAGCTCTCAGTAGATTTGTTCAGATCAAAGTGTCTTGCTTCCAGTTGTGCTGTCTAATGTGACTCCTGGAAAGTACCTCTTAATGCACATGTTAATTGTAAAAATAACATGCCTTCTTTTTAACTTGTATATTGTGGATTTACAAACTAAGGCTGTAATGTTCCTACTCCTTTAGAAAACTAGACTCATACTCCCCTCTTTAGTATTAAAATGTGTTAATATACCTTTGCATATATTGGTGTTACTGTGAGCATATATACAGTATATATATATATATATGATTCCGTGTGTGTATCTATGCAGCTTCTATTCCCATTTATTTGATATCTAATCACTATTTCCACTGTGAGGCTCAAAGGGGATTGTACTGTCTCTGGACGTGTGTGCGTGTGTGCTAGTGTGTGTGTGTGTGTGTGTGTGTGTGTGTGTGTGTGTGCAAGGAAATGGGTTAGCAAACAGTCAGAGTGAAGCTGATGTAATTTCAGTTGGAAATCCCATCATGAATTCTTATGGTCGTGTCTGTCTATTATTATAAGCTTGGCTTGTGTGTGTCTGTGTATACAGTGTGAATGTGTGTGAGAAAAAATAGACAACTGAGGATTTCTTTTCCTGTTTGGAGACAGAGAGTGAGAGAATTATACAGAGCATGCATCTAAACACAAGGAATGTTGCAGGAGGCTGATTTCACGCCTTTATGTGAATCAGTGAGTGCAGATTTTAAATATTTCAGAGTACATATTGCTTTTCTTCCTCGTAAATCCTTGCTTCTATGATTCCCTTTTTGATGACTATTTTATTTGAATTTGAAGGGCTCCGTCAGTGCTGTGAGAGCACCTGTTTACAATGATCAAAAACACATTGTAGCACCAAATGAGAGGGCTAATTCATGAATGACATTTCCAGCAGTGCTGTTGATAATGAGCCAGCATAGTCCCTCCTTCCTGCCTTTCAACATGTTCTCGCCTCCATTCTTCGTTGCCTCTTGATAGATACAAATGAAAGGTGGAGCATGCTGGGAATTAACATGCTGGGTACACACTTCACTCCTACATGTAGACTTTCATCCAGACTCTGTTATGTGTTGGTGTTAAATCAGGCTTTGATGAACTGGTAGAAGTTGCATTTTTGGCAGGTGCAGTTGTCAACAGATGGTCAGTTCAGTCCTGATTATGTTCATTATTGGTTTGCCTTATTATGGCCAAAGTAAGTCCAAATTTGATCTTGCGGATTTTATTCTCAGGCAGAAACCTCTAAATGTCTGTCTGTTTCTGGAGGCCGTTTGATGACAAAATTCAGAGCCTTGAGGTCTAATGTTATCTTGAAACCCCTTAAGTTGGCTTGCAACTAGAAGGTCAGTGGTTCAGTCAAGGACCGGAAGGATAAATCTCTTCTTGGAAGTGATTAAATAGGATTTTCGCCTCCCTCATTACCTGCTGCAGAAATGTTCCTAAGCATGATGCCTAATTCCCAAACTGCTTCAGTAGAGCTGCTTAGTGGCAGCGACAATGATGCAAACTGCGAGATACACAGATATTGACTGCATGCGTTTCAGCAACAAGGAAGTGCTCCAACTTCGTAATTTTGTCTTTTAACTTCCTGTCTACACTAGAAGTGGGAATGCATTGTGTAGACTGACAACTGTTGCTTGTGATCACCTTGTACCTACATTTAGAGACTTTCTTCTGCAGCTGTCTGACATCTTTAACAGCTTTTTGCATAGCATTGGTAATTAGATCAGTTTTGATGCACTTCTGGGATCAGCTGGTCATCTTACCGTTAATGTACTGTAAAGGAATTGGTCATGTGGAATGTGTTGGTATTTGTGTTTTTGTGTGTATATAAAAATGTAATAATAATGAGTCAGTGGCTGTTCAAAATGTGTGCTAATACAATATTTATTTATCCAAAACACAGTCCATTTTTCCAGGACATATTCTTATTATTGGGTAACAATCTGTTAGTTATAGTTATAGTCTTAATGCAATATATATATTTATTACCTATTTCATAGTAGGGTGAAAAGTTAATATAAAGCAAAAATCAGGAGAGTAAGTTATAATTAATTATATACAGTATATATATATATATATATATATATATATATATATATATATATATATATATAATAATGATTGCCAGCTGCAACTTAATAACAATAGTTGCATTGTTCTACTGATGAGTTAAATATCAGTGCTTTTGCAATTTTTCACTATCGAGCTGATGTACTACTGCAACACACAGTAAGCTAGTTGAGCTAGTTGTAAGCTAGTTAACGCAGATTGTAACTTTGTAACATCAACATCTTTTTTAATCTGTGGTGAATGTGGTGTTGTGAGGCCACATGACCTCCTCAAACATATGGACAACTTTGAGAAATGTATAGCAGGCTGTGTGAACTGATCAGGACCAAGACTTTTTACCTGTACTTACCAGAGGCAGCAATAGCAACCGGAAGAAAAGATACAAAACCCATAATGGAACACACCATAAACAAAATTGCGGGTCGCATAAGGTCAATATGTTTAACAGGATTGTTTGTATGTCTGCTCCAGATAACAGAAACAGAAATTGTTGTTAATTACCAAAAATATGTATATATATATATATATATATATATATATATATATATATATATATATACACACACACCCCTTGGGGTGATAAGTGTCATCCTCAAGGTCGGGGCCTGGCAGTTTGATGGTTCTGCGCAGTATCTTAGCTGTTCCTAAGACTGTTCTCATCTAGACAGAGACTTCAGATGTTGTACCAGGAATCTGCTGGAGCTATTCTCCCAGTTTGGGGCTCACAGCCCCCACTGCTCTGATTACCACTGGCACCACTGTTGCTTTTAGTCGCCACACCTTTTCTAGCTCCTTTTTCAGCCCTTGGTATTTTTCAAGCTTCTCATCTTCCTTTTCCTTGATGTTGCTGTTGCTTGGGATTGCTACATCTATAACCGCTGCCTTCTTCTGCTTTTTGTCGATCAACGTGACATCTGGTTGGTTAGCCATCACCAGTTTGTCAGTCTGGATCTTGAAGTCCCACAGGATCATCCTCAACTACCTTAGGAGGAGTATTCTATTTTGCCTTTGGGACTTCCAACCCATACTCAAAGCAGATGTTCCTGTACACTATGCCAGCTACTTTGGTTACGGCGTTCTATGTACAGTACGCTGTTCCTGCCTGCACCTTACACCCTATGTCTCAGTGGCATCCCTGCACAGTCTGCACCTGGTGTCCTGCCTGGTGTGGTAGGCTGGATTTGGGGTGAAACCCTCCATGCTTCGTGAGGAGCCTTCTTGTCTTGATGTCAGTGGCCTCTATCTACTCCTTTGGCCAGTTTATTATACCAGCGGGTTATCTGATGACCGGCAGGGCATATGTGTTGAGCATATTCAGCTTACTTTTCAGGACCTGCCTTACTCTTTGTAGGTATTTGGCTATGGCAGATGTCCTTGCTGCCTCCACATGGTTTCCATTGTGGGACCCTGAAGTATTTGTAGCTGTCCTGAACATCTACAATGTTGCCTTCTAGTAGTTTAACCCCCTTGGTTCTGATCATTTTCCCTCTTTTTGATACCACCTGACCCCACCGTCCAGTCCGAATGACATTTCACTGTCAATGCATTGTTAAAGCTGGCGCTGTCTGTAGCTGCCTTGGTGTTAGGTGCGCTTTGTTTTGTTTTTGTGTTAACTCAGTTTTTCAGCTATGATTCCCGGAGCTCTTTCAGGAGAAGAGCTCATGAAAATCAGGGGAACAACTTTGGATCACTGTTACACCACAGTTAGCATTGCCTATCATGCAGTTACACGCGCTCCACTGGGACACTCTGATCATGTCACGGTGATCCTGATTCCTGCTTATAGACAAAAATTAAAACTCTGTAGTGAGGAAATCAAAGAAATGGACCAGTGAAGCTGTTGAGGATCTTCAGGCATGCTTGGACTGCACTGACTGGGATGTTTTCAGGAGTGCTACCAACAATCTGGATGAATATACAGAGGCTGTGACATCCTACATCAGCTTCTGTGAGGACAGCTGCACCAGGGTGAGTTATAACAATGACAAACGCTGGTTCACAGCTAAGCTCAGACAGCTGAGGTTGGTAAAGGAAGAGGCGTTTAGGAGTGGCGACTGGGCCAGGTTTAAGCACTCAAAGTACAGGTTTTTTAGCAAGGTGGTGCGAGATGCTAGACAGCTGTATGCAGAGAGACTACAACACCAGTTCTCAAGAAATGACTCTGCTTCTGTCTGGAGAGGCTTCAGACAGATCACCAGCTACAAACCAAAATCCCACCACTCCATGAATGACTCATGCCATGCCAACGAATTGAACCAGTTTTTCTCTCGCTTTGAAAGACAATGGGACAGACCTGACACCGTCCCCCGTCACACCACTGACCGTCCACAGTCCACCATCTCATCCCCCACCTCCTCCCCCTCTCTTACCATCCTGGAGAGTGATGTCAACAGACTGTTCAGGAGGCATCCACCCTGCATGAACAAGCTCTCCCAGCTGAACGTGCCTGTCTCCACCTGCAGGTGGATTACAGATTTCCTGACAGACAAGGAGCAGCACGTGAAGATGGGAAAACATGTCTCTGACTCCAGGACCATCAGTAACGGTTCACCTCAGTGCAGCGTTCTTTCACCTCAGCACTTCTCCCTTTATACCAACAGCTGCACCTCCAGTCACCAGTCCGTTAAGCTTCTGAAGTTTGCGGATGACACCACCCTCATTGGGCTCATCTCTGGTGGGGTTGAGTCCGCCTACAGGTAGGAGATTGACCACCTCTGTCAGTCTGGATCTCAACACTCTCAAGACAGCGGAGACGGTTGTGGACTACAGGAAGAGCACAGCCCCACCCTCCCCCATCATCCTGTGTTCAGCCTGTTCAAAGACAATGATGGTGCACTTCTACACCGCCATCATTGAGTCCATCCTCACCTCCTCCATCACCATCTGGTACGCTTCTGCGACTGCCAGGGACAAGGGCAGCCTGCAGCGCATCATTCGCTCTGCAGAGAAGGTGATTGGATGCAATCTTCCTTCTCTTCAGGTCCTGTACCCCTCCAGGACTCTCAGCCGAGCAGGAAAGATTGCAGTTGACCCCTCCCACCCTGGACACAAACTGTTTTAGACTCTCCCCTCTGGCAAAAGGCAGCGGTCCAGCAGGACCAAAACCTCTCGCCACAAAAACAGCTTCTACCCGTCTGCAGCTAGCCTCATTAACAAGGCCCGGGTCCCCCACTGACATTCCCCCTTTCAAATAATATAATCGTTTCTCCACATGTAAATATCACTTCATTTCATATCATGCATGAACCTTGCACATTGCACATTTTAATGTTTTTTTTTTTATATTGTCAATTTATATATATATATCCGTTGCAATACATCTGCACAACACAAACCAGAGTAATATTTTGCACATGTAAATATCTGCCACGTTGTTCTTTCTCTGCAAATAGTTCTATTATTTTTCTCTATTCTTCTGTTATTCTTATATATCTTGCATTTGTTTATTCCATATTTATATATTTCGACATCTATTCATCATCTGTATGTTTGTCTGCATGTAGCACCTTATCACCAAAGCAAATTCCTTGTATGTGTAAAACACTACTTGGCAATAAAGCTCCTTCTGATTCTGATTCAGATTGCTGTAGATAGTGTTAGTGTGAATTAGTGTCGATTAGTTAGTTGATGTGTCGCTCATTCCTGGCATACAGCTTGATATCATCCATGTAGAGGAGGTGACTAATGGTCATTCCACGGTATCCGTAGCCAGTCTTTGTGATGATCTGGGGTTCAGGCCTGTGCAGAACAGTATATATACAGTATATATATATTAGGGCTGGGCGCATTAACGCATTAATTAATTTACGGCGACAATTATTTTATCGCACGTTAACGCAGTTTTTATTTTATTATTATTAGTTTGAAAGTCCCTTGCTCACTGGCTCTGAATACACATATAGTCAAACCATGGGGTCACAGGAGGGGCTGGATGATGTTCAGCCTGCAAATCACCCACCCAAACAAGCAGTGGAGGGAGGCTTCAGCAGACTATGCTGTCATCTTTTTTCCATATTTTTCCACCCGTGATCCGTTATCAAGGTAGCAGGTGAGCCACTTGCTTGTTAATGACGCAGCCTATCAAACAACTCAACTGTTCAATGCTGTTTTAACGTTACCTGGTATATATATATATATATATATATATATATATATAAAGTGAGTACACGCCTCACATTTTTGTAAATATTTGACTATTTTTTCATGTATCAACCGTGAAGAAATGACACTTTGCTACAACGTAAAGTAGTGAGTGTACAGCTTGTATAACAGTGTAATTATGCTTTCCCCTCAAAATAACACATCACACAGCCATTAATGTCTAAACCACTGGCAACAAAAGTGAGTCTGCATCTTGTAACATACTACCAGATAACATCTCCCTCTGTGTTTCTCTGCAAAATGCTAAAATGGGTCGTCAAATATACTTTGGCAGCTATTGATATACCTGGATACACCACCCAAATAAAGTATATGTTGAACATTGCAAGTTAGACTAATGTAATCAACCAAAAAAAACATAATATGACCAGAAAAGTGGCTCAAAAATCAAGGTCTAAACCAGACCGTGGATATGGTGAATCGTTACACCCCTAATAATCATATTATATAATATATACAGTATATAATGGACATCGGGTGGATTATTGGAACACTAAATTGGTGTGACACTTGAGGGCCATGACTTCCAGCTAGGTCGCATTTTTGCTGTAGCACCACTATGCTTTACAAATAAATCGCAGCACAAACACCTCAGACGCGACCCTGTTAATGGAACAGATGCACAGGGAAGCAATTGTACAAAATTAACTCACAGCTAATGTGCTGAAAGCTGAATAATGAAAGCCAGAGATTAAATAAATAATGTTTTTCTTCTGCCAATATCCATTAACTCTGCGCTTACTTGAACAAAGCACGCTGTGAGCTGTCCACTTCATGTCATGTTAATTATCACCTGGGTGAAAAAACTCACACCCTCAGGCGTCCTGCCTCTGCACTCCTCCAACCCACACATCCCTTTAGCAAATATAGATTTTATTACATATAATAATTGCATTACATTTCATTATACTATAATAATTAAATGACTACCCTTTGCACACCAGACACTGTTGTGGGTGTCACTTTCTGTCAGATCACAATTCCAAAAGCAGAACAACTCAAACTGGACATTTAGGACAAAGTAACATTATTAAAGATGTCTGCAAGTTTTGATCAAGTTTTATTGTATTTTGTAATGAAAAATTAATTTCAACACAGAAAAAGTTAAAAACAGAAGATTCTGCAACAATTATCAGATTAGCTATTCCATGAGTATGTTTGTGACAACTTGGTACAATTGTTGTTTCCCTATAATACACGTGTAACAGTTTTTCAATGGAAAAGTCACTCAATTAACAACATGTAATTTGGTTTCAAGTTCTTATGTGAGTGTCATGAAAAGGCTGTGAGGGAGTTTTGATATTGATAGAAGCGTTCTTCTCGAACAACTATGATTTACTGGAAGACCTGTTGGCTTGACCCTTTATCTTGGCAGAAACAATTGCTTCTCCACCAGAGACAAAACCATATAGTTATTCAAATATTGATTTATAATGATTAAAAACGTTTTGTGAAACAAAGCATTTCTTTGTGTTTTTACACCACCTTTATAACTTTCTCCCCAACTCTAGCTTTCCCATTTCTTCCCATTTTGCTCCCTTTGCTTCATTTGGGCTAAACCACTACATAAAACTGTCACATTGTGATCATCACCATGGTGTTTGTATTCATGTGTTTAGATTTCTTAAAGAGAAACATTTTCAAGTCTCCATTATGTTAATCGACAAAATTATTAAATTAGTAATTAAAATTAGTAAGAGTAAGATTCCTGGAAAATTGGTTTCAAGAACATTTATACAGTGCTCTTTATTCCAAACAGCGATGCTCACAAGTTTTTGAGATAGAGTCCAAGTCAAGTCTCCAGTCACTTGTGGTTATAATGAATGTTGTATCACCTGCTGCGTTCCATCCAGGCTGTTTATAAAACTGCATAGCTATAAGGTATTCTGTAACTGTAGCCCGTTTTTCACTTAAAGAGCACAACCATGTAATGTGCAATGAAATTAATGACAGCTTATTAACTACTATAAGCACAACACTCCCCGCTGACTCTCAAACCAGTGTAACGTTATAACTAAATAAAACTGTAACATTACATGATCAACAATAAACCTGTAACCTGTTTGCAGCCAGCATTACAAATTAACGTGATGGCAGCCAGTGGGACGTAAATTATTACGTTTATCGACCACCACAAGTTTGTAAAGTAAACAAACGCTCATTCATCTTTTCATAACAAACGACAGTTGGACCTAACCTCCGGTAGGTCGTAGCTGAAGGAAGAAGCAAGCTAACGTTAGATGGCCAATGCTGAGCTAAACATGTTTACTAACCTCAGGTTACTAACCTATTTTGCATTCAGCATTTTTTGTTTGGGCCTTGTTGTATGAAGTTTTAAAGCCAAAGTTTATGATGAATGGCACAGCAGCTGCTGGTGTTTGTTGTCCTCGCTCATGTGTGGCCGCACACAGCTGATACTACGTGTTACATTGGCAAGTTATTGGTAACGCAGGGAGGGGAATAACAGCAAGCTCATCAGACGTTTCCTAAAAATAAACATTGCTCACGAGTCTCAAGTCGAGTCCCCATCTCTCATTCCAAAAGCATAAAAAGGCACTTTCTATCTACCTACAAGAAGGCTGTCAGTTTACAGGAGGATCCAAGGCATGATTTTACATACGCTTGACTACATAGAACATTACTGATAAAAGAAGGCCTACAGCAGTCAGTCACCCCTTCATGATGTCTTGGCTAAGGCTAATTTCAGAGCCGCATTTCTTTTTCTCTGACATCAGTAGTATTTACATGATCCATCCATTGATGCTGCCAACAATTATTTTCCTAATTATTCTCTTACTTTGACTGACACCGCTTTGATG
The DNA here is from genome assembly GCF_021292245.1 of Micropterus dolomieu. Classification (NCBI taxonomy): domain Eukaryota; kingdom Metazoa; phylum Chordata; class Actinopteri; order Centrarchiformes; family Centrarchidae; genus Micropterus; species Micropterus dolomieu. The sequence goes on along the minus strand of NC_060160.1, from coordinate 22,951,715 downwards.
CGTGAAAGTCACAGCTTGGAACTCCTCAGTGAATACTACTTGTACTAGTGCTCCCTGTCTACCTCTGCTATAGGAAATCGTTTTATATGAGCGCTAAGCCTGTTGGCTTCCACTACAAGAGGAAAGGAAATGAAAAGGAAATAACACCGCTCCCCGAGGGACCTGCTGTCCTCCCAAAAGGCTATGGAAATTGATGAAATCTAGAATGAAAGAGCAGGAAGAGCGGGCAATATACTGTATATCTTATATAGTTTGACGTGGAAGTAGATGATAATAGTGAAGAGGAGAGAGGAGGAGGACAAGGGAAAGAAGGAGAAGACAGCCAAGGAAAACCCGCTGAGGACGCTGTGTTATATGGTTGAGCAGCAATGCCCCAAATAGTGTTGAGGCTGTTTGGCTGTGGCTCAGGAAGCTCATGGGATTTCTACAGTGCACCTCCAGTGTTAAAACAATGCTACCAGGACAAAGCACAAAGATAAGTGATCCTCAGTGCTGTTGTTGTTTACTAGATGCTAAGAGGATGAGTAAACATTAAAATTCATAACAATATCACATAGTAGAGGTGGTGTGTGTGAGTGGGATTCTGTTTACAGAGCCACCATGCCAACATAACCGTAACTCCCACTAAGGCTGTGGATTTACATTTAATGGAAAAGCAGAATCAGATTTTATGTGGATCGGTGGATTTGTCTGGATCAACCGGACAAACTCACTCCTGAACTGATTCTTGTTGCATATGGGAATTATAACTCCTTAAAAGACAATGTATGTGTGTGTGCAGTTTGGACTTCTGTGCTCTCAGATTTAGCAGGTTTTGTTCCCATATGGAGCCGCAATTATGCAAAAAAATGTATAGGTGAGTATTCCTTTTTTTTTTTCTCAGTCCAGTGACTGACTGCTTTTGATGCTGAAGCGATGTGTATGAGCCTGTAGTAGGAGAGATACTTTAATTACCTTTTTGAAGGTGTGACTCTTCTAACCCGTACCCCAACCCATGGCAATTTCCAAAACCAAAAACACCAGAGCAATAGAGTAAGAAATGGAGAGATAGTGTATTTGTCTGCTTTACTTATGGTAAGCCACAATCATTAGCATGTCCGGCTAACTAGCTTACTACACAGAGTAGTAACTGAGCGTTACCTCAGTTCCAAGGCCAAGGAGAACATCATTAGTTGACGAACTACGTTGGTTTGTGGAATTACAGATTACATAAAAAAGCACTCAGGTCTGGAGAATATACTGTATACTATTTCCACACTGTGTGGAAGTTGATCCTGGATGCCATCTCAGTTTAGGCTAACGTTAGTAGCTCTGCCCTCCTCTTTATTGGATTTGGAAAACCATAAATCCCAGCTAACATTACTTGAGATAATGTTATATTTTCCAAACACATTGATTAGAACTCATCCTAAAAGCCTTTTCACTTGTAACGGTCGAGGTGAAAACACAGTTTGAAAAACTTCTAACTGTTGGAATAATAGTCTAATGTTAATTTTTTTTATTTTACACTCCAGGATTAACTAGCTCTATACTGCAGTATACTATGCTTGTTATGTTATTTCTTGGCCTTGAGGATGCTGTCTTTTAGCCTGGACATGCAGATTTAGCCTTACTCTTATAGCACAATATCATTCATGAAGCAATTTAGTGTATATTTATATTCTTGTTTTAAAACAAGTTAACTGGAAGCATTAGAAAGTCAGCTGGTGACAGCATTTTACATTACATTTATTTGCTTTTATCCAAAGCGACTTACAATTGCTATATATGTCAGAGGTCGCACGCCTCTGGAGGAACTAGGGATTAAGTGTCTTGCTTAGGGACACATTGGTGTCTCACAGTGAAGACACATTTTCAACCAACTCATGGAGCTATAACGTTTATAGCTTACTTAGCTAATTGCAAAAGCTGATAAAATAATTTCAGCAGTTTATATACTAATGAGACCAACTGTTTCTAAAATGACTAAGAACCTCGAGTTGTAGACTTAACTGTTGGAATGAATGAATGGAAAGCTACAGCAGTAATAGTAAGTACGTGGGGCGGGGCTTAGCGAACAGTCAGTTGCAAGTACTTAAAACAACACTCTACATATGTAATCACATTTTTGTAATCCAATTATATGCAATCCCCAAATCTGACAACCATATTAGAGTCAATATACATCTACTGATATCTAAATCTTTACAACCACACACTCTTCAGCTATTCATTTATTTAATTTCAACTTGTATCAGTCAGCAGTATCTTTGATCTATCCTTATCCATCCATCCCTTGTATATGGCTCCCTTTATTTATCCACCTATCCTTTGATCCATCCAACCCCCTACTCTTTATGCAAGCTGAAATCCTGGGATCATCTCACATGCTTTCACACATGCATTAGGCCCATTTGTGTAAATGTGTGTGTGTGAGAGAGACAGACAGAGAAAAAGAGAGGACATGTATTTAGGTGCATTTGCAAACATTAGCTTGTGTAAACACTAACAAGTCCCATTACCTAAACTACAGATTAGGTAGACTGAATGACCCCCCAAAAAAACATATATGACCATCCCCCAAAACAGCATATGACTGTTGGAACGTACCAGTAACCAGAAACCAGTACAGCAACAGGCATACCAGACCTTAAATCAGCAGTGGGGAAATCTTTTATAAATAACTTAGTGGCATATTTGCTAAAATTGTCACTATGCCCTGACAGTAGTCCATGAGACCAATAATCTTAAAAAAAATCTGGTTCCTCTGGCTCCTCCTACTACTCTACCGTTTGCAAGAATCCACTGCTTCCTGCTCAGAAAAACCCCAAAACAGTTCAGTATCTTCATGTCAGCTTCAGACATTTTGCCAACACTATGACTGAGAAACAGTGTATAATCCAAAACACGTGTGTGAACCCAGCTCAACATGGAGCTTCAGGCTCATTTTTTTCAGTGGCGAACAGTCAGTTAGATATTATCGCAGCTGCCTCTGAAGCATTGGGCCCTGTGCCCTCGGCACAGAAAGGCGTCTTTGAGAAGGCAAGTCAAAGGGAGAGGGACCTGGGTCTTGGAGAGACTCTCGATGTGGAGAGCAAAACCTCATCCTTACATGGCATGAGGTTTCCAAAGGCAGTTGGCACCTTCTGCTGCCGTAAGAAATTAAATCCTAGTGGATAGTCAGAAACAAAAAGCCACAGTTTGGGGATTAAGCAGGATGAAGTAGTAGTGACACCTAACCTAGCAAGTGTCTTTTCCTCTTCCCATATTGTGACTTATAAATATTTTTAATTTTAATTTGCTTCTTTGTTACTCATCGGATAATAATTATTATTGTAGTAGCCTACTTTTACTCTCAGAATTATTCCATGGCATCCTCGTTGAATTTTTTTAAATTATTTGCGTCATGGAAGTACGCTTTTATGTTGTGTGCAGAGTGATACTGTTAGCTAAACATTTAAGCCAGCCAGCAAGAGAAAATGTCACTATCAAAGAGTCAAAAGAAGAAAGTTGAAAGTGAAAACAGAGCATACAAAGTAGAATGGAACGACAACCATTCATTCATCTACCTAGTTCAGCGAATGCAATGCTGGTGTTTCTTATCCGCAGTGAAGTTGTTGCTGTTTGCAAAGAATATAATATTAAACAAGCACCACGAGAAGCATGGCACCTTCAAAGTGGCCTTTCTGCTCCAGACAGAGGCACAAAATTGAAGCACTGAAAGCAAGTTATGCACATAGCAGCAGGATCCTAGTGCAAGGTCTTACAGATCAACAGTAAGTGTCAAGTGCGTTCCTAAAACGTCTTGGGTGCTCGCACGACAAGACCGGCCATTTACTCACACAGAGATTTTCAAAGAGGTTACTGTGACAGTTTTGGAGGAACTGGCGGCTACTGACAAGTTGATGGATGGTATTAGTGCCTCAGTGAAACAGGTACCCCTTTCTGCAAGGTCCGCTACCCGCATGGATGTGCTGTTGGATGCTGTGCAGGAAGAGCACTAAAAACACAATGTTAGGCAATTTTGATTGAAAGGATATCAGGGAAGAGCTGCTCTACCTTATTCCATTAGAAAGGCACACAACTGGAGACATTTACGAATCTGGAAGAGTTGTTTCGGCTGCATTCATTGCCGTTTGAGAAGGTTAACCTAATTGTGACAGACGGGGCTCCGGCTATGGTGGGAAAGTCTGGTAAGCAGATTGAAGGAGATCACCCCAAAAATACATGGACTGCATTGCCTCATCCACCAGGATGTCCTTTGCGCCAGGCTTAGGGGTGAGCTAAAGGAAGTTATGGAGTGATACGTGTCATTAATTTTGTCAGGGTAACATCAAGCATCCAGCATAGCCTTTTCCGACAAGTTGTGGCTGATTCAGAAGAGACCACTTACAATGACCCGCTGCTACACAATGATGTGCGCTGGTTGAGCAACTGAAAAATGTTGGACCGCTTCTGTGCGCTTGTGGATGAGGTCATGGCGTTATTTAAATTGAGCAAGATTAGAGCAGCAGCTGATCACCTTGGCCTCCTGTAAGATGAAAAGTTATCTCTAATGTCGTATTTTTAGTTTAATCTTAATCTACAGCTAATGAGAAGAGACAAAACCATAGCGGACTTAGTTGAAAAACTGGAATCATTCATTGGGAAGCTTGAGTTGTTAGAGTCAGATATATCGACTGGTCGGCTGCTACATTTCAGCACACTAAAAACAGCCCCTGGGATAAGTGAGCTGATGGTGGACTTCATCCAGCTGCTATGGGCTAACTTCACGTCAAGGTTTGAGGACTACTCTATCCCAAAGGATATCGCTTTTTATTATTTCCCCCCCTCTCTGCGTTACTTATTGCTTTTGTACGTGACCCTCTCACAGTCGGACCGGGAGACTTCTCCTCACTGGCAAAAAAATGATCCCCTCATTGGACAAGGCTGCATTTGAGATATTTGAGAGTTAATTGATTTCCAAACAACTTCCCTGGTCAGTGATGCACTAAGTGCCGACCGCTGACCTAAGCTTTGTCAAGGCGTCTGCTACCAATGCACATGGCAGGCTTCAGCATCATAGTTCAACACACTCGGGGAAGCCTGCTTACTGCCCGATACCGGGCAGGCAGTCGATTTTCGCTGTTCTGGTGAGGATGGGTTGGTATATGGCTGGAATAGTATTTTTCCTGGACAAATAAACAGTGCAAACAAACTAAGAATTTTCAATTTGTGGAGGAAAGGCATTCAGAAAATGGCCCTGGAGGAAAGTAGAGCTGCTCTAGTAAACATAATAATTTGTTCTTTCTTCCTATTTTTGTTCTTCTCTGCTCTCCACTCTTTGCTCATGTCCCCGACAGATAAAGTATCTGTTTTGGAGCTTTTGCATTTATGTAAATCATGAAGTGTTACTCCATTTTGGTGTTCCTCAGGAAACCAGTTCAACCAGTACTGCCACTCTAAGTGGAAACAACATTATACTGAGACACATTTTAAAAACATAACAGCAATGTTAAGAGCTTCTTCCCAGAGTTGTGTATGGTAATGTTGCAAATCACACAATACTATTAAACTTAGATTTTGTCTCGAAGGGCAAATTCATTTTTCACAGCACTGTACTCATTAGACAACAAGGGCTGTGCGATATCACTAAAATCTCATACCCTTAAATAGGTCCTTTCTTATCCCAATACCAATATATATTTTTATTGGTAACACTTTACAATAATGGTGCAGGAATAAGCGTTTATTAAGACTTTAACTAATGTATAAATCATAATAAGTTAATGCATAAGTCACAAGGAACTAAGTAATGTGGTAATGTGTAACACATCAACTGTTAATAAGGAGTCACATATGACTTACTATTAATTAAATTTGCTATTACGGATCAATTCATATCTGATATCAGACATTAATTAATACCGCAAGTTCATATGTTAATTAACACAATAGATAGAAGCCATGGATTTTAACTTTCAGCCACCTGCAACCACCTGGATCTGGGCCGCTGTAGGCCTACCACACGGACTGGGAATTCCACGATTGAAGCAGCATGCGGAGAACAAGCTGGTAATTTACACATTTTCCGCTTACTTCTTCTCCTGCTCTGGCTTGCCATGACGGTCACAGGCGTAACACTGACTTCTTCGCACACTTCGGGCTGGTGCAGCTCTTCCCAGTCATCCTCGTCTGTGCATAGTGGTCCCACTTTAAGTACAGACTAGAGCTGTCCCCTAAACTGAATATGAAGCTCAGGTGGATCTTGTATATTTTTACTGTTGTCAAAACTGGTAACTAATGTCAGATCGGGTGCAATTCCATGTATATGAACTCTGTTTAAAATTCGCAGAATATTTACACCCCCCAGCATTTCTTTGACTTTGTTGAGCCGATGGGTTGCCAGGTTAGTCTGATGTTCTCAGTGCCAGCTTTTTCTGTTTAAGGGGAAATAAATAAATGTGCAACAGAATAAACAACGCATTTGATTAAAAAAATTAAGTGTATTTACAATTATTTTTAGTAACATTATTGTGTGAACGAGATGCTTAATCACCTTTTTTATTTCTAGCCAATCTTTTTTTTTTAAGAAAACTAGTCTAATTCTAGTCTAATATTAAATTGGAATAATCACAGAAAATACATAGTATGTGGAAAATTAGTTTAGTGTGAATTAGGAAGAAAACATCTGGCAACTTGATAGGGACATACATCCTCTCATCGAGATGCATTGTGGGTGAAGCGGCAGTTAAGAAGTCTACGTGTGGGTGGTAGGCCTATATATTTTCAACATTTTTGTTGAAGGAAAGCATTAATTTGTCAACAAAATTGTTACTTTTCAAAAGCCTATAAAGAGGACTACTGCAGCGCTAATCAAATGGCTTCAGAGAAAAGGACTGCTAGCAAGGAGGATGAAATGTCAGTGTTGTGCTCGTGACATGAAGATGAAAAGAGGACGGGATACATCCGATGGCTTTCAATGGTGGGTTGTACAGTAACGCTAGATTTATGAATTTCTCCTGCCATAATTTAAGTGCAATGCAAAGCAATTTAAAGTTATGTGCAGAGTGCAGTCTTTGTCTGACCTTACATTACATTACAGGCCTTTATTGTCCAAGTTACAGCAAAGCGCTGCAGCTAATGTTAAATTAGCAAACAAATTAGCCAAAGTTATTGTCATGAAATACCAGTAGACTCAATTCAGTATTATTGAACAGTCACCAATCACAACTTGACAAAACCAAACTGGGAATATGAATGAGACTTCACCCGTCTGAAACTAAGCTAAATTAAGTGAAAATGTTTCAAGTCTTAAGTATATCCATTCGCAACAGCTATGTTATGCCCTTAAAGCGTTTGTGTAGCAGTAGCAGTAAATAGGTGATGTGTGATGAGTCAATGACAGGCAGTGTTTTGGCTATTAAGAGTCTGATGGTAATAATCACTTCTCTTTAATGAAACTGTTATATTTAGCTATTAACCAGTTGCTCATTGTTTCTTTTCAAGGGAGTGCAGACATAAAAGCCACAGAGGAAGAAAATGCAGCAGAACTGTAAGACGAGGTTCACTCTTCCAGAATTCAAAAGTTACCTTGTCTTCATGGATGACATTTATTTACCGGTAAGTCTGCAATGTTTTCCTTACCACTACAAAATGCAGTAGGCTATTTGCCATTATTAACAATAATAACCACCATTGTTTCTGTAATTGTTGGCTGCTTTTAACTAAGGTGAAAGAAGAACTGATGAGCCTAAATTTAGCTAATTTCCTTTACTACCAGATTTTCTCAAGGCTTGCACCTTAGACAACTCGACATGATGGAAGATGGGATTGCACAAAGTTCACGAACACTTTCCAGGATGGCTGCAACTTTAAGAAAGGTTTGCAGGCGTGCTATGAGTCGGTATATCAGAAGACATGGACAGATGGTTGGAGATGCCAGAGAATTTACTGTTATTGACGAAAGCAGCTTCCGTCATAAACGGCAGGTGAGCTAAGAGAGGATATTTGGGAGTTGTTTCTGTCTCCATAGAATTCAACCGAGACTTCAACCAAGAGACAAGTGCTCTATTTCTGTTGCCTCTATTTGTTATTACAGTAATGAATAGTAGTAATAGCTAATAGACATAATAGGCATACTAAAGGTGCTTTGATCTTGTATACATGTTTACATTTCTTTAAGTTTGGCTACTGAGCCAAATATTTTTTTTGTGATGGAGATTTGAGTGACGTCATTTAACTCTTATAACAGTATGGATGAGGGACGGCATCCAAAACATGAAGACAAAAGGAAGTGGGTCTTTGGCATACTTGGACTAAAGGATGAACAGCGACGTCCAGTCTTACGACTCGTAAAGAGAAGAGGGCGGGAGCATCTTGTACCAATATTGATCAGACATGTGCAACCAGGCACCACCCTTATTAGTGATGAATGGAGCGCTTATAGAGGTGCATTAGATGCAATGGGCTACACCCACTTCACAGTCAATCACACACAGTGGTTTGTGGATCCTCAGAGTGGAGCCCACACACAGCATCTTGAGAGAGCATGGTTGAAGTACAAGTCTACCATTTGGAGACTTAGAGGAAACAGGACAGAAAAAATCCTGAAGCAACACCTCTCACTCATTGAATGGACTCACTGGCTGGGTGGCAAACACCGTCAGGGTACCCTTGGTAGGTTGTTGAAAGACATTCGTCATCAATTTCCTGTGTAGGAATGCACTATGGGAATGCACCATAAGATTTCTTTTTCTTTTTTGTTTATTAAAAAAATAATGTTTGGCTCAGTGTGTTGTGAGGCCAAATGCTGGCAATACTAGGAAACAAGCCAATGACACTACAGATATTTTAGCAGAGCTCAGCCCATGAGCCAGGTTTAATCTGTGTTTTTTTTTTTCTGGCATCTGTGAGATGAACATCTGTCTTAAAGTTTCTGTTAAAATAAAAGGATTTTGAAAACTGTATGGTAGTCATTAATTATACAAAGGTTGTTATGATTCTAACCCATCATGGAGTTTATATAATGTTGTTTTTATTGTATAATTATCTGTTACTGTATGAAAATAATGATCAGTATCTGTTTTTATTAATAATTAGCTGATGATTTGTGAATATATTATTATGTTGTGACTTTACTTGGTGAGGCACATGACTATTAACTCATTATTAAGTAGGGTCTATATAAGGTCATGAATTTTGGGGTTGCTTGGGTGACAGAAAACCCATCCACACTATCAGGAAAAAAAAAAAGATTAGTATCTGTTTTATTAATAATTAGCTAATCATTTGTGGATATATCATTATGTTGTGACTTTACTTGGTGAGGCACATTACTATTAACGCATTATTAAGTAGGGTCTATATAAGGTCACGGTTTTGGAGTTGGGATGTTTGACAGGAAAGCCATCCACAGAAATATTTTAGGTGTGTGGGATGGTTGCAGAGTGACCACAACGTCAGGGAATATGGTTGTAAGAGGGGTAAGTTGTGCTGCATGATAAAAATCCGAGTACTAAAATCTGAACGACTGACAGCCGCTACTGAAGAGGTGACACCCGGCCGCATGTTCTCCGCATGCCGCTTCAATCGTGGAATTCCCAGTCCGTGTGGTAGGCCTACTGCGGCCCAGATCTGGGTGGTTGCAGATGGCTGAAAGTTAAAATCCATGGCTTCTATCTATTGTGTTAATTAGCATATGAACTTGCGGTATTAATTAATGTCTGATATCAGATATGAATTGATCCGTAATAGCGAATTTAATTAATAGTAAGTCATATGTGACTCCTTATTAACAGTTGATGTGTTACACATTACCACATTAATTAGTTCCTTGTGACATATGCATTAACTTATTATGATTTACACATTAGTTAAAGTCTTAATAAACGCTTATTCCTGCACCATTATTGTAAAGTGTTACCTTTTTCTTATTTAAATTGTTTGTAAATTCAACAGTAATTACGCATGATATTTCTTTCATGATATTTGTTGTGTAGTTCGTACATACAACAGACTTCTCTCTTTGGTATAAGCTCCAGTCCACCTGTTTCAGTATTACCCAGTTCTGAGTAAACTTCACTCTCCTTTCCATGTTTATTCTGAAAGCAAATTTCTTCCCTGAAAGTGTGGAAGAACGGACAGCGGTGAAGTTAGTTTTAAGTTTGGTGTTTTACATCGGATATTCGACAGACATCTGTTGAATATCCGAAATATCGATCATTGTGACTATGGCTGTTTTCCAGGGCATGGGGAAGTGACCAGTGGCTGTCAAAATAAATGATGGAATATAATTATAAACGATAGAAGTTTTTCTATTGTCAAACTACATATATTGTAATATCTACAGCCCTACAGCACACTAACAAAATACAGTGACAGACAACAGTACACTCTCAGGCCAGTTCAGAGAGGCCTAATATTTAAGGCAGATATGGCTTTGGTGATCAGGCTTTTCCCAAAGTGTGCCCTTCTGCACCTCAGTGGTCTACACGTGACCACAGGGCAGTAGGGTAAGATGTAGGGATGTCCTGTGCAATTGAGGTTGCAATGCATGCAATGGTCTTATTATTTAGCACTGTGAGGTTGGGTGTGGAGAGACAATTATCTTTGCAGCGTCATTGGTTATGCTTGTGAGTTTGCAAGTCAGTTTGGCCCAATTAGTAACAGACATGTTAAAGAAGCAGGTAGACCAGGAAAATAGGATGGGCTGAATACTGCTCTTGAACAACAATAAAAGAAGATGAGTGGCAAAATAGAGTCCTTTAAGCTCACAGATGACTAATAGTCTTTGTTGGCTTCTTTTTTGGATGTCATGATGTGCTGGTTGAAACTGATTATATTGTCCAGTGTCCCTCTGAGTTTCTTCATGACATATTTTTTCTAGTATCAGATAAGTCCACATATCCTCAATGCATCAGCAAAGAAATTACTGTAACCATGGTTCATGGGCCTTACTGTTCCACAAGGACTCACATCCATTACATCGATTTGAGCCCAAATTGTCTCTTCATCAGGTCCGGAAAAATCAAGCTAACAACATTACATTTGTTCATGGGCTTGAAAGGATAGCTCAGGATTTATAATAATAATACCCCCCCCCCCCCC